>NC_079440.1:60499040-60529040 GCF_903798145.1 Danio aesculapii
TGTTCTTAAACAATTAAGTTGACTGAACATAACTTAAAATTTTGCATTTTGGTCCAATTAAAATATGAGTTAATTTAACTTATGTACCATGAAAATGCATAAACGTAAGATTTGAAGTGTTGTGAGCTCAAAATCATAATTAATCCTTTGAAAAAAATGGGTCATTTTTACAAATGTAGTCTTGACTGTAAAATTCTAATATGGGCAACCTTTTAAGTGCAAGGTCTTATTTTAAATCAGAAAACAAATGGCTTCAGGTATAATTATTCATCATAATGTGAATAAATGGCTACTTATTTATATATATTATTTAACTTGCCGGTTTGTTCAGTTCACCAAACTTAGTAATGATGATGTTGTGCGCCGAGGCTTCGAAGCATGTATCAAAAAAAATTATACATCTCGCAGTGAAGCAGTGTACCGGAGCTTGATTTGTTTCACCATCATCACGTGATCAGTCCGAAGCTTCATTTTCACCCACGTGACTGCTTCAAATTTTGACTCCAAGGTTTAAACACCCTCATGGGTCAGTAAAGTGTATAGCGAGAGATTACCCTGCTGAAAAATCCAGCTAAAACCAGCCTAGGCTGGTTGGCTGGTTTTAGCTGGTTAACCAGTCTGGTTTTGGAGGGGTTTTGGCCATTTCCAGGCTGGTTACCAGCCATTTCCACCCAGGTCTTAGCTGGTCAGGCTGGAAAATGACCATCTAAAACCAGCTTGACCAGCCTGGTTTAAGATGGACATAGCTGGTTTTGGCTGGGCTCCCAGCCAGCCCAGGCTGGTCAAGCTGGTTTTAGATGGTCATTTTCCAGCCTGACCAGCTAAGACCTGGCTGGAAATGGCTGGAAACCAGCCTGGAAATGGCCAAAACCCCTCTAAAACCAGGCTGGTCAACCAGCTAAAACCAGACAACCAGCCTAAGCTGTTTTTTTCAGTAGGGTAGGCGTCGATTACATACATTTCTACTGTTTCAAAGCAATGCACCGGTCCCACACACCAGTAATTAAACTAAAATACAATAGTATTTTATAGTAAAAAGCTTTTGAACCATACTAAAGTGTATCAGTGTATTTTTTTTTACAACTATCTTTAAAGAAAACCACTGCATATCGTGGTATAGTGTGTAATGAAGGCCAGCTATAGCGAGTGTAGCCCGAAAGCCTCACTCCTACAGCCTCGTCCTCTGAGCATTTGCCCCATCGTACAGGAATCACCGGTTCGATTTGTATGAAGGAATACAAATAATGTGAATACCTTTAGATTTTACTTCAGTTATCGGTGGTGTAATGTAACATACCTTATGTGTAAAAACTACAGTAATTGAGTAATTTGTTTATATTACTGTTGTTGTATTACTACATGATTCAGTTGGTCAGTCGTGAACATTTGACATTATTGCAACACAGTGCTTTCCCACACTTTACCAGCAGAGGTCCTCATCGAGCTCTGATTTAGAAAGCTTCGAGTAACGAATCTTTTTCAGATACAATTGAGTCAAACGGTTCACTGGTTCAGAAAGCTTCATTTTACCATCACTAAAACTTAATACTAAGTTTGGTGAACTGAACAATTTAAATATAGTCTACAAAACCGGCAAGTTAAATACACTTAAATATGCAAGTTTTGGGAGACTCCATTACCCAATTAAATTGAGGCAACGAGTTAACTCAATTAATTTAGTTCAGTCAACTTATTAGGGTTTTTAGTGTAATAGTGCATTAATTTTACCTTTTATAAGCACACTTGATAAAAACAGTCTGCAGACACGGACACATTTCATTTAACAGTTTGGCGGGGACAATAAATAAAAAATGTCATGAGCAATTTTTGAAGGGGGCAGCACAGTGGTGCAGTGGGTAGCACAATCGCCTCAGAGCAAGAAGGTCACTGGTTCAAGCCTCGGCTGGGTGAGTTGGCGATTGTGTGTGGAGTTTGCGCCAGACCACACACCAGCTGATTGGTGCAGAGGAGACAAAAATTATGATTTGGTAATAGTTAGAAAGTCATGATGGTCAGAGCAAGTGGGCTAATTTGCAACCCAGGCTCATTCTGAAAATGTAGTCCCGAGGACGTTTCTGGAGACTGCGAAATACGTCCCGGGAGGTACGTATTTTTGCAGTTTTTGGTTTTTGCGAATTCGCGAGAGGCCACTGTGTGCGCCTTTTTGGCTTCTCGGACGTCTGCCGTGAGTGCCGTTCGCGCCCGCGCTGTTCTCGCGTGAACCCACCAGAGGCCGCTGTCGAACGAACGTCTGTCTGTCCGACTGGCTGAATGATTGACTGGGCGACCGGCCAATCGGCCGGCCGACCCACCCTCCTCCTTCTCTGAACCCAACTGATTTTACCGATTGACCCAACCAACGATTTACAAAAGCCGTCCAGAAAAAGAAAAGCCCTCCTCCATTTTTTTTTTACCACGTTTTCGGATTTTACCACATTCTCACCCTGTTATGAACCTCTGCGCTTTATTTCTTGGATTCTGTTTTAGTCTTACCTGATTTCTGGAACCGCTTTTCCCCAGACTTGAACCCGGTTGTCGTCATCGTAGTCAGCTCCTCTCTGCGTCTCGAGTCCGCCGACGCACAGACTGAGCTAACCGGACAAACTGGTTGCGGCGGGAAAGCCCTCTAAACGAAGGTAAGCGGTCAGCTGGCGAGTGCTAAAAGGAACGGCGTCATACCGCACCACAGCGTTCGCTTAAAAAGCGAAATGCAGCCATACGTACCTCCGGCTACATAATTCGCGGTCTCCAGAAACGTCCTTGGGACTACGTTTTCAGAATGAGCCTGGGTTGCAAATTTGTCCAGGACACCAGGGTTAATCCCCTACTCTTTTTCGAAGGACATCCTGGGATTTTTCAGGACCTCAGTTTAACGTCTTACCTGAAAGACAGCACTCACTGAGCAGTCCCCTACACTATACTGGGGCGTTAGGACCCACACGGACCGCAGGTTGAGCGTCCCCTGCTGGCCTCACTAACACTACTTTCATCAGCAATCTAGTTTTCCCATGTGGTCTCCCATCCAGGTACTGACCAGTCTCAGCTCTGCTTAGCTTTAGAGGGTAACCATGTGAGAGTTGCAGAGAGCTACAGTAGCTGCAGGCTTAATTAATGACACATAAGCGTGTGTTGTAGAATAAAAAAGACCCAATGACAAATATCTCATTTAACGTTTTTATTAAGGACAAAATGAAACAAAAAGGCATAGTGACACAAAATGACCTGGCTGGCAAGGAAAGAAAAAAACCAGCATTCAAAAAGTAAAAATCAAAATAAAAGCAATTGTCATCATCATCATCATAATCCAAAAACAAAACAATAGATTTCAAATATTGTAGTTATAAGCAAAACTCGATCTCATTTTGTTCATAAATAGAAACCTGTTAAACATTATTAAATATTAAATGATGGGCAACTCGCTGATAACGATTCTTCAAATAATTATCATTGCTGACTTTACAAATAAAATAACTACAATTGGCAGGTTTGTACACAAATTAAACGTCTTAGAAGTTATTCTTTTAATCCAACTAAAAACAGTATGCTACAGTAGAAAGGAAAAGAAAAACCGATTAAAATAAACCGTCTGACTAAATGAGCAAATGTAATTGAATTTTTCTTTTCCCGCGAAACTTAAAGATGAGATCAACACAATAGAACATCTAGCAAAAAGCTACTAGAAAACTATAGACCCACTGTTGTTTTACTGTGTGCTGTATTATCTCACATCGAGAACATTATAGTTCACCTTTACATGTTATAATGGTGGATTTAACATCAGTCAAGATCAGGCAAAAAGAAATGACTTGGGCTTTAAATCATGTACTGCGTTGGGTTCAAAACAAACTCTGCGCAAGTACGACGGGAACAAAACGCGTTCTGTGTTTGGTGCAATATCTGTGTTGCCACAAGGGGCACTATAGCAGAAAATCTACAGTCGGTGGAGTAAAATACTAAAGAGATTTAGTGAATGATCAGTTAAACATTGACTTTATGGCACAAACATTTGGAAATTGTGTTTGGAAACCAAGCGTTCGCATCTGCGTACTTGCGTAATGTATATTTCGAACCTTTGACCTGGAACATTCATGCTTTTATATCACGTTTTACAACCTGAGAGTGAATCAAATATGTTGATCAAATCACATGAGCGCTCTTCGATCTCAAAGTCAAGCAGGAATCAAGAATCAAAATGGGGAGCCTAAATGGAGAGCCAGGTCACGCAGTCAAGTCATGCTTTTTGCCGTAGATCTTTTTTTTTTTTTTTTTTTTTTGGGGAAATCACACCAGTGAGTTTAATGCAAGATTGTGTACGTGTGGAAACACTCTTCTGATATCACCTGCACAGGCTGTTCAGTTACACAACGCACAAATACACTCACACGCACGCTCATTCATTCACACCGGCACGCATTCACAAAATACCATTTAAAATACAAATCAATGAATCATATTAAAGAAGAAAAAAATATCTGGACTTCATCTTCCCAATTTGACCCCCCCGCCCCGAAAAAAAGTGATATTTACAATCACACTGTGACAGATCAACAAAGACCTACAGTACGCGGGTCTTTAAAATTACAAAAAAAGAAGTCGTATTTACCAATTGGTTTTTTCCATTCATGTTTTTTTGTGTTTTTATTTTTTGCCTAAAGTTCACAGATTCACATCAGTGTACTGATTCGCCTTCAGAAGAGTATTTTCTCGAAAGTAAAGAAGAAGCGCTATGTTGCAAGCAGGAAATAAATAAAAAAGTACAACATCATCATCATCATCAGAAAAAAAAAAAATAAAATGAGACAAGGAGAAAAGTAACTGAGAAAACTACGAGGAGAGTTGTTCCTCTGTTTTAGTTAAAGCTCATTTGCCCTGAGGGCCAGTTTTAATGGTAGTTTGCTTTATTTTTTTCCGTTATATACATCTTTTTTTTTTTGTTGTTGTTTTCTTTTAGGTTTATTCAGAGACGGGGTGAGCGCTCTCTGAGGTCTCTGGCGGAGAGAGGCCTGTACATTTTTAAGTGCTTGGCAAAAATGAAAGGATCACTAGTAGTCTTCAGAACGCGTACACACACACATCCTTCTAAAAACGAATGCAAAAATGACACTGAGGGAAACTGATGATGTCTGGGGAGGGTGGAGAAGTGGTGGTGGTGGTGGTTTTAGGGACTCCCTGGCGTTGTTTCATCTTTTTCTCTTTCTGTTCTCCTTGTGTTGCTTCAAGTGAGGTAGAGTGGCTTATCCCTGCCTATCATACTGCCACTGCCAAACAATGAGAAACAAATGAGCATCGGGAAAACGGTAACAGACAAATATTTATAGAAAAACGTGCAAAAGTTCTTAAGAGCATTTCCAATGCAAAAAGTAAGAATTAGATCACTATTTCATGAGCCTGATGTCACTTTGTACCAAATCTCAAACAAATCTGATGTAGAAAAACATGCTGCTAATTAAAAATATAACTGAAAATGTGTCCCCATCATAAGACTATATTGCACTCCATTCATTTAACGTTTTAACTTTAATTTAAGGTAACTATAACTTTTCATTAATCATGTTTCATAAATCATCATTTGTTGCAAATAACCAGATTTTTTTTTTTGCAAATAAACTCAATGCACAACATAAAAACCCACATGATTTATGAAAACATTTTTATTTTTTGTTTTGTAAATTAACTCTTCACATGGAGTTGTTTAGACCAGCGCTTCCTTTTTTCCCAGGAAACCCTTAATTTACCATTCAATATCCTTAAAAGATCCCCCTCTGGCATAATGTTCTTTTTATTTTATTTATTTTTTAATGTACATTTAAAATTTGCAATACTGCATAAACACTTTGTCTAACTTCTGCTTTTTTCCTCTGAAAAAAAGGAAGAAATATTATGTCAATTTGTACCAAATCTCAACCAAACCTGATGCAGAAAACATTCAATCTTTTAACTTTAAAATAACTATAACTTTTCATGAATAACGTTTCACAAATCTTCATAAATCAATATTTGCAATTTTTTTTTTTCCAATTAATCTCTTCAATGCACAAAAAAAAAAAAACCTGATTCATGAAAACATTTTTTTTTGCAAATAAACTCTGTAGATGGAGTTGTTCAGACCAGTGGTTCCTAACCTTTTTTCCCAGGAAAATAAAAAACTACAATTTTTTTAGAATCCACGTTTAATATTTGCAATATTGCATGAAAGCTCAGTCAAACTTTAGCTTTTTCTGAAAAAAAGTGAGAAATATGATGTCACTTTGTACCAAATCGCAAACAAATTTGTTGTAAAAAAATCTATACATACGTGAAAAAGTGTCACCATCATAAGGCTCTATTTCACTCCATTCAATCTTTTTCAGGTTTACCAAGTGACTTTAGAGGAATTGAAAAATGATCATAAATCAGTAATTTTTTATTAATTTCTTTTCCGTAAAATTAACTGTTCAATGCACAATAAGAAAACATGATTTATGAAAATAATTTTTGTTTTGCAAATGAACTCTTCACATCACACTGATGTCACTTTGTACCAAATCTCAACCAAATCTGATGTATAAAAATAAAGATATTGTCCAAAATGTCAGAGCTGCTCACTTCACATGTTACAAAGTGTCACCATCACCAGACTCTATTGCACTCCATTCATTCAATCTTTTTCAGATTTATCATGTGACCTTAGAACAGGCATGGGTAAACTCGATCCTCGAGGGCCGGTGTCCCTGCAGAGTTTTGCTCCAACACTAATCAAACACACCTGAACACCCTAATTAGTGTCTTCAAGATCACTAGAAAGCTACAAGCAGGTGTGTTTGATTAGGGTTGGAGCAAAACTATGCAGGGACACCGGCCCTCCAGGATCGAGTTTGCCCATCCCTGCCTTAGAACAATTGAAAAATCATCATAAATCAATATATTTTTTTAATTATTTCCCTTTTCCTGAAAATGAACTCTTCAATGCACAATTTACAATAACATGATTTATAAAAACTAATTTAGTTTTGCAAATGAGCTCTTCACATGGAGTATTCTCTGAACCTAATGTCGCCTTGTACCAAATCTCAACCAAATCTGATGTATAAAAATAAAGATATTATGCAAAATGTCAGAGCTGCTCATTAAAACTCTTAAAAAAAAACTCGCAAATGTTTGTCATTTTTTTTTAAGAACGCATTCATGTTTGGTTGAATTTTTGCAATCGTGCGCAAAAGCTCAGTCTAACGTGAGCTCCCGTCTGATCCATTTTATGGTGTGAACAAACACTGCAGACACACTGAATAAAAATGCTAATCCACTTTCTGACAGTAGGTGGAGCTCATAGAAAGGCAGAAATGCTGTAAGACAGTGTTTCCCAACCCTGTTCCTGAAGGCACACCAACAGTATACATTTTAAACCTCTCCCTAATCAAACACACCTGAATCACCTAATTAGAACATAAGAAGAGACTCCAAAACCTGAGGTTAATGGGTCAGAAAAGGGAGACATCCAAAATATGTACTGTTGGTGTGCCTCCAGGAACAGGGTTGGGAAACACTGCTGTAAGAAAATTGAAAAGGAATTTACCTGAGGTTTTTCAAATATTTGTAATTAAATAGACTTTTAATGATTAGATATATGATATATAAATGATATATATAAATATATATATATATATATATATACATATATATATATATACATATATATACATATACATTCAACAGATACTGATTATGTTTTTACAGTTAATAATATAATAATAATTATATATATATATATATATATATATACATATATATATATATGTATATATATATATATATATGTATATATATATATATGTATACATATATATATATATATGTATACATATATATATATATATATATATATATATAATTATATTATATTATTAACTGTAAAAACATAATCAGTATCTGTTGAATTCATCAAATACAATACAATGATATATCATTAATATTTAAAGCAAGCCCCAGGTTAGGATCCACTGATTCAGACTACAGTTTTGATATTATTATTACTGCTGTTGCTTTAAAAGCAGAATAAAAACTAAATATTCACTTGTGTGTTGCACATATAAAAGTCACACAGATTTAGAATGACATGAGGGTGAATAAATAATGGCAGAATTTTGAAACTGCTCTTTTAACATTGTTATTTTATGTGCATTATTTTTTGGCATTGCATTGATATATTACACAATAAATAATTCATGCGGCACAGCTCTGAAACCACACATGCTGCATGCACACAAGTCCCCTGATGCTGTGCCAAATGTCTCATGGGACAAACACGGTTAACACTGCAACAAACAAACACACACACACACACGCATTGTTTACCTGCAGTGGTTTCCGCCACATTCCCGGTTGCAGTATTCGCTGTCCCAGTCTGGGTTTTGACCCCCGGGGTTTGGGGCCCCTGGAGACTGAGACCCTCCCACACTCTTCTGGTACTCGGACTGTAAGTGAGAGAATCCCTGAGAGAAAGAAAGAGAGCGAGAGAGAATACACATGCATCATTAGTATTTTTAGACGAAAAAAATGTAATGCTTAGTTGCATGAATGCTTATTTAAAGGCAATACAAGTGTGTGGCACTGATGTACAGGTCAAAAACGAAATAAAATGTCAGCTTTATTTTTATTTTCTATACCTTTAAATAATATATAAGTAATATATACAGCTGAAGTCAGAATTATTCGCCCTCCTGTGATTTTTTTTATTTCTTTTTCCCAATATTTTCCCACATATTTCCCAAATGATGTTTAACAGCGCAAGGATTTTTTCACAGTATTTCCTATAATATTTTTTCTTCTGGAGACAGCCTTATTTGTTTTATTTTGGCTAGAATAAAAGCAGTTGGCGACGCAGTGGCGCAGTAGGTAGTGCTGTCACCTCATAGCAAGAAGGTCGCTGGTTCAAGCCTTGGCTGGGTCAGTTGTTTCTGTGTGGAGTTTGCATGCTCTCCCTGCGTTCGCGTGGGTTTCCTCCGGGTGCTCCGGTTTCCCCCACAGTCCAAAGAGATGCGGTCCAGGTGAATTGGGTAGGCTAAATTGTCCATAGTGTATGGGTGTGTGTGCTAATGAGTGTGTATGTGTGTTTCACAGTGATGGGTTGCGGCTGGAAGGGTGCATTAAAACATATGCTGGATAAGTTGGTGGTTCATTCCGCTGTGGTGACCCCAGATTAATAAAGGGACTAAGCCGAAAAGAAAACGAATGAATGAATAAAAGCAGTTTTAAATTGTTATGAACTATTTTAAGGTCAATATTATTAGCCCCCTCAAGCAATATTTTTGGCTACAGAATACATTTTGCTATAGATTGCCTACAGAACAAACACTGGATTTAACCCATTTGACAGCAAGAAGTCCTATCATTCCAAGCAAAATCAAATTTAGCTTCATCATATGATCTTTATTAATATTAAGTATGGATAAATATGTCTGATGTTTACATTTTTACATGCTGAATGATTATGGTGCATTATTTCACATACAGTTGAAGTCAGAATTATTCGCCCCCCTTTGTTTAACAGATTCAGGAAATTTTCACAGTATGTCTGATAATATTTTTTCTTCTGGAGAAAGTCTTATCTGTTTTATTTTGGCTAGAATAAAAGCAGTTTTTAATTTTTTAAAAGCCATTTTAAGGTCAATATTATTAGCTCCTTTAAGCTATTTTTTTCGACTGTCTGCAGAACAAACCATCATTATACAATAACTTGCCTAATTACCCTAACCTGCCTAGTTAACCTAATTAACCTAGTTAAGCCTTTAAAAGTCACTTTAAGCTGTATAGAAGTGTCTTGAAGAATATCTAGTCTAATATTATTTACTGTCATCATGACAAAGATAAAATAAATCAGTTATTAGAGATGAGTTATTAAAACTATTATGATTAGAAATGTGCTGATAAAATCTTCTCCTCGTTAAACAGAAATTGGGGAAAAAATAAACAGGGGGGCTAATAATTCTGACTTTAACTGTATATTTTAACATTTAATTTACCCAAATGCTTTGAAGTATTAAAGCACACACTGTTATTGCATTTAGCATGCTTTCTGTGTATCTAAAATAACCTTTGTACATTTTATACTTGATGCACATACCAAAACAAGTTGTCTCATCTTTTACCCTTGACATACTGTACTTGCTTCAAACATTACATAAAAAGCCCCGAATTTCAAGTAGAAAGGTGTATATAAAGCTGCTTAAGCATTTAAAAAGCATTCGACCAAGTGCACTGACAGGATTTGTTTATTTTACTTTTAAAGAACTAATATTTTCCGTTATTGCTTGTCTACAGGAAGGTGCTAAACACTGAAAATCAGACCTTTCACTTCACACACAGCATCTTCTGATAAAGACAACACCTCTAAAACAACACATCCTCCACCCCGTTTCTCACTTCAACGCATTTCACCTCACGCTGCAACTGCTACACGCACGCTTCTGATGACCTGCGCCTTTTTCCAACTTTGTTTAGTAACATTCTGCCACTAATATTTGTTCTAGATAAGATTCTGAACAATAACTAATGTCTTAATCTAAAAATGTAGGAATTATATTACAAGTTTGTCTGAATTTATACATTTTTTCATTGTAAATTAGTAAGCTTTAAAGCTCACAGTAAGATACTCCAATACTGCCTTTCTTAACATAGCACATACAGTAGGTTAAAATATGAAAGGGCATTTAAAGTAATGAAATAATTCACAGTAAATCTGCCAGGCAAAGGGATATTTTATAGCATATTAAAAGGCTTTATTTGAGGATCACAGTTTGGGCCCCAAAAATTCTCACCTGAAATAGTTTTTCTTTGCCAAACCACTAAGTTTAAGTATGTTGCTTATTAAACGCAGTACAACTGTTTACTGCATTCACTGGAGTGTGCACTGTAGTATGTGTAGTAATACAAGTATGCAAAAGAGTGTGCAAACAACAAAAAATATAAAGAGTGAGATTTTAGTATGCCACCTCATATTTAATGAGAAAATGACTCATTTTAGGAAAAAAAATGCATTTAGAAAATGTCATTTGGTGCATTGCATTACTGGTGTACATTAACCAGTGCATGAATGCATTCACAGATATTTTACGCTATTTAAATCATACACCAATAATCTGTTCACAGCATACACTGAACTAAGCATTGTAGCATGTATAGAAATAAGTGCATGCAACACAGCATGCATACAATAATATCTGTAAAGAAAGAGATTCTAGTACGGTAGCTCGCATTTAAATGAGAAAATGACTCATTTTAGGGAAAAAAATGCATTTAGAAAATGTCATTTGGTGCATTGCATTACTGGTGTACATCCACTAGTGTATTGATGCATTCAGATATTTTAGATGCTATTTAAATCACATACTATAGAACTGTTTACTTCATACTCCATACATATGCATTGTAGCATGTATAGTAATAAGATATGCACAAGAGTATGCATACAACAATAACTATACAGAGGGGGATTTTATTATGCTGCCTCATATTTAAACGAGCAAATGACTAATTTTAAGGGAACAAATGCACTCAGAAAATGTCATTTGGTGCATTGCATTACTGGTTTACATTAACCAGTGCATGAATGCATTCACAGATATTTTATGCTATTTAAATCATACACTAAAAATCTGTTTACATCATACACTGAAGTAAGCATTGTAGCATGTATAAAAATAAGTGCATGCAACACAGCATGCATACGATAATATCTGTAAAGAAAGAGATTCTAGTACGGTAGCTCACATTTAAATGAGAAAATGACTCATTTTAGGGAAAAAAATAAATTTAGAACATTAAATTTGGTGCATTGCATTATTGGTGTACATTAATCAGTGCATTACTGCATTAAGATATTTTAGACGCTATTTAAATCATATACTATAAAACTGTTTGCTTCATGCATTGCAGCATCTATAGTAATAAGATTAGCCCATGAGTATGCCTACAACAATAACTATACAGAGGGGGGTTTTAGTATGCTGCCTCATATTTAAATGAGCAAATTACTAAAAAAAAAAAGCATTTAAAAAATGAAATTCGATACACTGCATTACTGGTGTACGATGCTTAAATGAGTAAAGCAATATTTAAATGAGGAAATTACTAATTTTAAGGGAAAAAATGCATTCAGAAAATTACATTTGGTGCATTGCATCAATGGTGTACAATAATATCTCTAAAAAGCAGATTATAGTACGCTCCCTTGTGTTTAAATGAAGAAATGAGTTATTTTAGGGAAAAATGCATTCAGAAAATTACACTTGGTGCATTGCATTACTGGTGTACTTTAACTAGTGCATTAATGCTATCGAATATTTTAAACGCTTTTTAAATCATACACAATAAAATAGGTCTAGTCCAACAGTTTACTCCATACTCCATACATATTGCTGCACAATAAGATACGCTCAATAATATGCATACAACAATAACTATACAGAGGGGGTATTTTAGTATGCTGCCTCATATTTAAATGAGCAAATCAATCAAAAAAGCATTCAGAAAAAGAAATTCAATGCAATTTATTATTGGTATATAATGTTTAAATGAGTTCAGCAATATTTAAATGAAGAAATTACTAATTTTAAGAGAAAAAATGCATTCAGAAAATTACATTTGGTGCATTGTTTTACCGGTGTACAATAATAACTTTAAAAAAGGAGATTATAGTACGCTAGCTTGTATTTAAATGAGGAAATGAGTCATTTTATGGCAAAAATGCATTCAGAAAATTCAATTTGGTGCATTGCATTACTGGTGTACATCAACTCATCCATTAATGTATTCAACATTAAAAAACAGTTTACTCTATACACTGGACTATGCACTGTAGTACATATAGTAATACAATTACTATAAACAAAGCAAAAGAGTATGCATACAATAATAACTATAGAGAGAGGGATTTTAGTATGCCACCTAATATTTAAATGAGAAAATTACTCATTTTAGAGGGGAAAATGCATTCAGAAAATTTAATTTTGTGCATTGCATTACTTCTGTACATTAACAAGTGCATTAATGCATTCAGAAATATTGGAAACTCTTTAAATTAAACAATATATTTGGTGCATTGCATTACCTGTGTGCATTAATAAGCGCATTATTGCATTCAGAAATTTTAGACTGTTTAAATCATACACTATATTTGGTGCATTGCATTACTGGTGTGCATGAACTAGTGCATTAATGCATTCAGATATTGTAGACTCTTTAAATCATACAATATATTTGGTGCATTGCATTACTTGTGTGCATTAATAAGTGCATTAATGCATTCAGAAATTTTAGACTCTTTAAATCATACACTATATTTGGTGCATTGCATTACTGATGTGCATAAACTAGTGCATTTATGCATTCAGATATTGTAGACTGTTTAAATCATACACTATATTTGGTGCATTGCATTACTGGTGTGCATTAATAAGCGCATTAATGCATTCAGATATTGTAGACTGTTTAAATCATACACTATATTTGGTGCATTGCATTACTGATGTGCATTAATAAGCGCATTAATGCATTCAGATATTGTAGACTGTTTAAATCATACACTATATTTGGTGCATTGCATTACTGATGTGCATTAATAAGCGCATTAATGCATTCAGATATTGTAGACTGTTTAAATCATACACTATATTTGGTGCATTGCATTACTGATGTGCATTAATAAGCGCATTAATGCATTCAGATATTGTAGACTGTTTAAATCATACACTATATTTGGTGCATTGCATTACTGGTGTGCATTAATAAGCGCATTACTGCAATCAGATATTGTAGACTCTTTAAATCATACACTATATTTGGTGCATTGCATTACTGGTGTGAATTAATAAGCGCATTAATGCATTCAGATATTGTAGACTCTTTAAATCATACACTATATTTGGTGCATTGCATTACTGGTGTGCATGAACTAGTGCATTAATGCATTCAGATATTGTAGAATCTTTAAATCATACACTATATTTGGTGCATTGCATTACTTGTGTGCATTAATCAGCGCATTCATGCATTCAGATATTGTAGACTCTTTAAATCATACACTATATTTGGTGCATTGCATTACTGATGTGCATTAATAAGCGCATTAATGCATTCAGATATTGTAGACTCTTTAAATCATACACTATATTTGGTGCATTGCATTACTGGTGTGCATTAATAAGCGCATTAATGCATTCAGATATTGTAGACTCTTTAAATCATACACTATATTTGGTGCATTGCATTACTAGTGTGCATGAACTAGTGCATTAATGCATTCAGATATTGTAGACTCTTTAAATCATACACTATATTTGGTGCATTGCATTACTAGTGTGCATGAACTAGTGCATTATTGCATTCAGAAATTTTAGTTGCACCCCAAATGGCACCCCAAAACAAAAGCATGCATGGTGTTTTGATGTTTACTAACCTGCTGTCCTGGGGGTGGGGAGTGCAGCGGAGCCTGGAGACTCATCTGGTGAGACTGGACCTGCTGCATCCGGATGGGCTGGTTGAGGATGGAGCCCTGGTGCAGGGAGAGCTGCTGGTGGAGCGGGGGGCTGATCTGGAAAGACGCCGGCGGGGAGGCACTGAGCGCGGGCAGCATGGCGGAGCGGGGCAGGCCGTGTCTGGGGGCTCCCGCAGCGTAACTCTGGAGGTCTGACAGCGGGAAGGGACTCGGGCCCAGGTACGGGGAGGAGGGCTGGGGCGGGACGCTGTACAGGGGCGCATTGGGGGGCATCATGTGGGATGATGGCTGACTGGATTGGGCGCTTTTGCTCTCCACCGGGTCACTGTAGGTCTGACAGAGAAAATGCACAGCGTTAAATCAGAAAAAATAGATGGAAATTACAGGTTTTTGCATTCAGAAAATTAAGTTTGGTGCATTGCATTACTGATATACATTAACTAGTGCATGCATAAGAGTATGCATACAATAATAACTTTAAAGAGGACGATTCTAGTACACTACTAGGTATTTAAATGAGGAAATGAGTCATTTTAAAGAAAAAAATGCATTTAGAAAATTTTATTTGGTGCACTGCATTACTAATGCACATCATCTAGTGTATTAATGCACTGAGAAATTTCAGATGCTGACAGCTGACTGGACCGGGCACTTTTGCGCATTTTTTTTTTTTTTTGCTAAATCTGCTTTATAGCCTAACACAATGAAAAACAGTCAACATTTATGGAATTTAATTTCAAATATACACTATCTGACATAAGTCTTGTGGCCTATTCAAGTTTTAGGAACAACAAATAATAACTTGACTTCTAGTTGATTATTTGGTATCAGAAGTGGCTTATATGAAAGGTAAAGGCCTCTAGATGACGTTTATTTGAGCACAATAAAATATGATCATGTCTTGATTTTGAATGATTTCATTAGGACAGTAAGGTCTGACTTTGCTTAGACTAAAGTCTTGTGACTGAACCTTCAATAATGTCCAGTATAGAATATGTGGTCATGCTGCAGTAGAAACAGAATGAATATTGTGTCTGACTCCATCATGAGCTTGGAGGACTGCATCCATACATCTCTGCAATGACTCAAATCACTGATTAATAAAGTCATCTGGAATGGCAAAGAAAGCCTTCTTGCAGGACTCCCAGAGTTCATCAAGATCCTTAGTATTCATCTTCAACGCCTCCTCCTCCATCTAACCCCGGAAATGCTCAATAATGTTCATGTCTGGTGACTGGGCTGGCCAATCCTGGAGCACCTTGACCTTCTTTGCTTTCAGGAGCTTTGATGTGGAGGCTGAAGTATGAGAAGGAGCGCTATCCTGCTGGCGAATTTGCCCTCTCCTGTGGTTTGTAATGTAATGGGCAGCACAAATGTCTTGATACCTCAGGCTGTTGATGTTGATCATCCACTCTTCAGATCTTTCGCATGCCCCCATACTGAATGTAACCCCAAACCATGATTTCCCCTTCACCAAACTTGACTGATTTCTATGAGAATCTTGGCTCCATGCTGGTTCCAGTAGGTCTTCTGCAGTATTGGTGATAATTGGGATGCAGATCAACAGATGATTCATCAGAAAAATCCACCTTCTGACACTTTTCCAAATGATCAACTAGAAGTCAAGTTATTATTCGCTGCTCTTACAACGTGAATTGACGACGACACTTTTGTCAGGGTGTATGAACATATTGAGCAAATACTTAAATATTACAAATAAAGTTATTCTTTTTGCATATGTGAAAAAAGTTGAATGTTTAATACTGCAATAGCTGATGCACATCATACATGTGTGAAAATAAAATTGACATTAAAATATTCACACTTATATAGTTTCATAGCCAATTTTACAGTATTATTACACCTAAACACCTACTGAGCACAAAACAAGTAACATCTCTTCAAAATGAATAGTAAACAAACTTCAAAACCCCTTACAAGGGTCTTAAATCATCTGCTTTAACATGTGTTCCCCTATTAAAATATAATGCATAGTTAAAAGAAACCTTGTCCCTCTTTAGGGTCCAGATAGACTTAAATGCATCATGAGCATGCAACGCTTTTATATCCCAATTGTTACTCCGAGAGACAGCAGTTTACTAGCAAAAATCCAACCTCCTGATGTTTTCCCAAGCAAAAAGATCCTCTCCGAGATTTCATTAATATCTCAAACTGTGCTCAGATCTGCAATCAAATCTGCAAACAATCTCAAAGGTTTCTCATCAGATGATTAATTACCGAGCTCTCCTTCTCTCAGACTCATTTGCATCTATTTCAATTTCTCCAGAGGGATTTTAGGAGAGGCATTGGAGGTGATGTTAGATCATTATGAATCATAAATGAGCATCGTCCTTAAAAACTGAGTGCAACTCCTAAAACGCATGTCAGATATTTAGAAAAGCACTGAGAGGGAAAAACAGTGGCCAATCGCACAAACATATCTATCGGTGATTTGTCAAATTGAGAGTGTACGTCTCAGCAGAGCATTGTTTCATTACCGTTTTACATGGAAGCAATGCATGGTAAATGGCAATATGTCTGTGAAATGTTGGTGCGTGACAGGCATCGGGTTATATTCATCATCTGTGCCTCATATATATTGAACAATGATCAACATGAAAAGATGGAGGGATGAATCTGAGTCCGAGCGAAAAGCGAACGAGAGAGCGAGCGCTGTTTGAGTGAGCACATCTGCCCCGGACATTTCCAAACATCTCTCTTTAAATTAAACAAGTCTTTGAGATTGTCCAGATCCCGAACACACATCAACACACACACACACACACACACACACACATACACACCATATGATCCACTTCAAAAGCAGCACCGAAAGGAAATGTTTTTGATAGCGCCATTAACCGCCTCATATTTCATGGAAACCTTTAAACAACATCACAAAAGAGATCTTTACTTTAGTTGTGCATGAAAAAAAGGAGTCGCTGCTAAAGAGTGCAAAAAAATAAAAGATAAACTGAAAAACCTTTAAAGAACAAAATAGTTTTAGGAAATGTTATTAGCATTTATTCAAACTTAATTTTACAATAGCAGAAATTATGCTCAAAAACTACATTACCCATGAGGCAGTGCATACATTCCACCAATCAGAGAGTAGAAGCAAACAAATTACGCCAAAAAAGAAATTAAGGTCCGCCTACTGCCTTGAATGATCATAAATATATATGAATATTTCAAAATGTTGTGTTTATATAGATACAAATAAAAACTTTAAATTAGTAGATTTATATTTATTGGTTGTTTTAGGTTTGATTGTGTCATTAGCAATGCCTGATGGGATTGTAGTTCACTCATTGAAGTCAAAGTTCAGTCTTTTATCTTTGTTTATCCCAGATTTCCCAAATTATAGTTTGTAACGTGATTCTCATTGTAGTTACGTTAGTTTATGAATTGAAACACTTTAACAAAGACTGTCTTTAAAGCCTCTACTTAATTTTAAAACAGTCATAGCAGGAATTATGCTGAAAAACTACATTACCCATCAGGCAGTGCATAAATTCCACCAATCAGAGAGTAGCAGCAAACAAATTACGCCAAAAAAGAAATTAAGGTCCGCCTACTGCCTTGAATGATCATAAATATATAAGAATATTTCAAAATGTTTTGTTTATATAGAAAAACTTTAAGTTAGTAGATTTATATTTATTGGTTGTTTTAGGTTTGATTGTGTCATTAGCAATGACTGATGGGATTGTAGTTCACTCATTGAAGTCAAAGTTCAGTCTTTTATCTTTGTTTATCCCAGATTTCCCAAATTATAGTTTGTAATATGATTCTCATTGTAGTTACGTTAGTTTATGAATTGAAACACTTTAACAAAGGCTTTCTTTAAAGCCTCTACTTAATTTTTAAAACAGTCATAGCAGAAATTATGCTGAAAAACTACATTACCCATGAGGCAGCGCATAAATTCCACCAATCAGAGAGTAGCAGCAAACAAATTACGCCAAAAAAGAAATTAAGCTCCGCCTACTGCCTTGAATGATCATAAATATATATGAATATTTCAAAATGTTTTGTTTATATAGATACAAATAAAAACTTTAAGTAGATTTATATTTATTGGTTGTTTTAGGTTTGATTGTGTCATTAGCAATGACTGATGGGTTTGTAGTTCACTCATTGAAGTCAAAGTTCAGTCCTTTATCTTTGTTTATCCCAGATTTCCATCCCGTTTCCCCTTCAAATTATAGTTTATAATATGATTCTCATCGTAGTTATGTTAGTTTATGGATTGAAACACTTTAACAAAGACTTTCTTTAAAACCTCTACTTAATTTTAAAACAATCATGTATAATAGCAGAAATTATGCTGAAAAACTACATTACCCATGAGGCTGTGCATAAATTACATCAATCAGAGAGTAGCAGCAAACAAATTACACTGAAAGAGAACTTAAGCTCCACCCACTACTTGAATTATCTTGAATATATGCATATTTACTATACACATTGTTTGTATAGATACAAATAAAAACTTTAAATTAGTAGATTTATATTTATTGGTTGTTTTAAGTTTGATTGGGTCATTAGCAATGCCTGATGGGATTGTAGTTCACTCATTGAAGTCACAAAGTTCAGTCTTTTATCCTTTTTTTGCCGGATTTTCATCACTTTTCCCTTTCAAATTATAGTTTATAATATGATTCTCATTGTAGTTACGTTAGTTTATGGATTGAAACACTTTAACAAAGACTTTCTTTAAAGCCTCTACTTAATTTTATAACAGTCATAGCAGAAATCATGCTAAAAAACTACAATACCTATGAGGCTGTACAGAAGCCACCAATCAAAGAGTAGCAGGAAAAAATGCGCCAAAGAAAAACTTAAGCTCCGCCTACTGCCTTAAATGATCATGAATATATGCATATTTAAAATATATATTGTTTGTATAGATACTTATAACAACTTTAAATCAGTCTGATTGTGTCATTGGCAATGCGTCATGGGATTGTACGAAGTCAAAGATCAGTCTTTTATTTTATGATTCTCATTATAGCTTTATTAAAAGACTTTAACAAAGAGGAAACACTTTCTTTAAACCCTTGTCTTAATTTAAACTCAATCATATCTAATAGCAGAACTTGTGAAGAAAAACTACATCACCCACAAAGCTGCTCAGAAATTCCACCAATCAGTGTGTAGCAGTGAGCAAAGTACACCAATAATAGATCTTTAGCTCCACCTACTTTTGCAAATCACAACAAATATATGTATATTTCAAAATGTGTTGTTGCTAAAGCCATAAATAATGACTGTAAATTATTGGTTTTACATGTCTTCAATGTTTTGTTTTGATTTAAATGGAATTAAATGGTATTGTAGTTCACTCATTGTCATTTGTCTGATTTTAAATTAAAGATTGCATTATTATGATTCTCCTCATTTCTGGATGCTTTGATTCATGGATAGAAACAGCTTAACAAAGACTTCCTTTAAACCCACAACTTGATTTTAAAACAATCATGTCAAAAATCAGAATTTAAGCATAAAAACTACATTACCCATGAGGTTGTTCAGAAATTCCACCAATCAGAGAGCATCAACTAGCTGGTATTGTAGTTCTTTCACTACAATACCATTTAAAATGGTCATTTTTCAGATTTTCATTACTTTTTAGCTTCAATTAATCTGTATAATATTGCCACTCTCCATAGAGCTGGTTCGCAAACTATAACGCTTAAATAAAGACATTTTTCAAAGCACTATGGGGAAAAAATAGCCATAAAAATGGATTAAAACTTTTTAGCAAAGACTCTATTTAAACCTGATTGATTTTAAAACAATCATGACGGATTTCAGAATCTGAGCTCAAAAACTACATTACCCATGAGGCTGTTCAGAAATTCCACCAATCAGAGAGCATCAACTAGCTGGTATTGTAGTTCTTACACTACAATACCAGCTACAATGTTACACTACAATGAATATATTCATTTATTGTAAATCTGTTCATAGCTAATACAACCTGTGTATAATGTTGATAGTACATCCATCTGTAAATATCACCATAGTTTTTCTATAACTGCACTTTATAACTTATACCTGTATCCTGCACTTGCTGCTATTGCACTGCTGGTTAGACCGAAACTGCATTTCGTTGCCTTGTACTAGTACATGTGTAATGACAATAAAGTTGAATCTAATCTAATCTAAACAATATCATTTAAAATGGTCATTTTTCAGATTTTCTTCATTTTTTTGGCTTCAATTAATACGTATAATATTACCACTCTCCATAGAGCTGGTTCACAAACTATAACGCTTAAATAAAGACATTTTTCAAAGCACTATGGGGAAAAAATAGCAATAAAAATGGATTAAAACTCTTTAGCAAAGACTCTATTTAAACCTCAGCTTGATTTTAAAACAATCATGTCGGATATCAGAATCTGAGCTCAAAAACTACATTACCCATGAGGCTGTTCAGAAATTCCACCAATCAGAGAGCATCAACTAGCTGGTATTGTAGTTCTTACACTACAATACCATTTAAAATGGTCATTTTTCAGATTTTCTTCATTTTTTTGGCTTCAATTAATACGTATAATATTACCACTCTCCATAGAGCTGGTTCACAAACTATAACGCTTTAAATAAAGACATTTTTCAAAGCACTATGGGGACAAAAATAGCGATAAAAATGGATTAAAACTCTTTAGCAAAGACTCGATTTAAACCTCAGCTTGATTTTAAAACAATCATGTCGAATTTCAGAATCTGAGCTCAAAAACTACATTACCCATGAGGCTGTTCAGAAATTCCAATAATAAGAGAGTAGCAGTGAGTAGGTATTGTAGTTCTTTCACTACAATACCACTTAAAGTGGGTTTTTTTTCAGATTTTTCAGGTTCATAAATTATAACGCTTTAAATAAAAGACATTTTAAACCCCTACGGAAAACAGCACTGCTGAGAAAGTAAGCAGTATTAATGCACTCAGATTTTGAAAAATATCCTTGTGCACAAACCCATATTTATCTAAAACCCACAGAAACAATAATGCATCAGTGTAAAATAGCAGCAGGTGCAGGAGTTTAAACACTCTGGCAGATTCTTCTTGTGCTTTAAGTCTCAAACGCGAATAAAAACCTCCCTTAAAAGAGTCATCCTCTTTTCATGAGTGTATGTTTCAAGTTCCGAGCTGCCATTTTGCTAGATAGACTTTTTTTGCTCATATTTTCCTCCTTTTCAATGCATGAGAGTATACGAACACATCAATCAAAGCATCTGCCAGAAACAGATTTTGACGAAATATTTAATTATACGCAATGAAGGACGAGAAAGGCGTTTAATAAAAGCCCCAGCGGCTGATGAATACTGTATTCACGGCTTAATCAACGCTCTTGTTTTGGGCCAAGGAGCTGGGAGAGCGAGGTATGGAAAAGCAGAGCGAGTGTTTAGCATGAAAATGCAATTTGCCTTTTTTCAAAAGAGAAACAATGAATGTTAAATTAGTGGTTTGAGATTGCCGTGTTTTATTATGCAGATGAACGTATGCAACGAAACGACTGATTTCTGCTCGTTTCAATCCATCGAGTTGCTTTCGGGCAAATTTCCAATCGATTTATGGATCATATGTACAGTCAGAGTCAGAATTAGTCCTCCTGTTCAATTTGAGTTCTTCTATATTTCCCCCAAATTCTGTTTAACAGAGAGAAGATTTTTTTTTTAACACATTAATGAACATAATAGTTTAAATAACTCATTTCTAATAACTAATTCATTAAATTTAACTAGGTTAATTAGGTTAAAGTTAGGGTAATTAGGCAAGTCATTGAATAACAGTGGTTTGTTCTGGAGACAATCAAAAAACAAATATTAATGAGCCCATATTACGGGTTTTTGAAAATGCCCTTCCATGTAGTGTGTAACACAGCTCTAAGTGAAGTGAAATATCCAGCTAAGGCTTAAATCTGTAAGTGTACAGTGTTTAAAACTATTGATTCATCTATAAAAGAGTCGACTCATAGTGCTTCAAACGAGTCGTCTTGATAACGAGTCATTGTTTCGTGATGACGCGAATACGAAACAAGTAGTTGCACGCGCAAACCCGGGAGATTTGAAACCTGCGGCCCCGCCCACTAACACAGAAAAAAAGATACACACACACACACCCCGTCGAATGAAGTCACGCTGTGCAGATGGATACTATCGACAGTCTACCCAAAGATGAAAGCTCAGCAATATAGCCCAGCCTTGAGCAGTTCTGAGTGCTTCTGGAAACTACATGCTTACAAAGAAGACTTCATCAGTTTGCTAAAGGAAGGATCAGTAAAGACTGTCTGAACATGGATCAGTGCATCATGAATCAGTTTCTACCCCCATTTCACAAGTGTAAGTAAGTGCAATTAAAATTGTTGCCTCGTTTACTCTAGTTTGCACATTATGTATTTAGTTGTGTTTTGTTACTTGTAACCGCGTGTGCTGTATCAGGTTAACTCTTTATATTCTCATATCGCGTGTAAAGCCACGTTGAAAACGTGACGCGTGCCGCTTTGTTTACGGATCGTCAGCTGTTCTTACACACATGCAACGATCAAGTTTAAAAATAGTTCAGCTATTCTGGATATAACTGTGGTCGCAGATATAACGAAGAACGCGGGTGGTGAGGGAGGTGTCGCGGACGCCGCCCTCTCTATTCTGCCGCCCTAGGCAGCCACCTAGGTCGCCTCTATGGACGCGCCGCCTATGGACACCTCCCTCACCACCCGCGTCCTCAGCAGTTATATCCGTGGGGGTGGGGGGTGTCGCGGATATAACTGACACCACTCTCTCTATTCTGCCGCTCTATGGACGCGCCGGCCCTGTGGTTGTTTCTTCTGAGGAGGAGGGTAATGTGTGTGTGTGTGTGTGTCTGTGTGAAAAGAGCAGGTAGACTGTGACGAGATAGATCTCCTCGCCAGTTCTTGGAGTTTTTGCTCAATAAAATAGTTAGTCGTCGGTATTTTCAAGTCCATCGTCTGTGTTTATATTCACCCACTGGCTGCTAAAATTCACGCCTTACACTATGAAGCGTGTGTGCACTGTGACTACTTTATATTGTTGATTAGCAGCTGGCCATTTCACTCTCGCGCTGAAGCCTGTCAGTTTCGACCAATCGCAGCAGGCTGTCATCGGTCCAATCAGCGCAGATTAGCTTCGTGCTGAGGAAGGGTTTGGGAACAAATGAATCGCTGAACGATTCATATGGGAGTCGATGGGATAATTAGGTAAAAATAAATGCAGATTATAAGACCATCAAAGTGTTTTTTGACCGTGCATGCATATTAGACTGTTGTTGGAGACCCTTACAACCTAAATATGACCCCATTTCATGTATAATAGGGGCTCTTTAATAATAATATGGGGCTAATAATATCGATTTATATCATTACTCTCTTTTTGGTTTTACTAAACTTGCTTCAATTATAACATTAAAGTTGGATTTTAATTTTATATTTCTTATAATTTAGTATTTTTTACTATTTACACATTTTTTGGGTAAAAAAACACAGTTCTCATTCATAAATAAATTAAAATATAATAAAAAAAATATTATTTGCAGCTTTAATTTTAGTTAACAGCAACACCGATGAGTTAACAATAAATATTTTTGCTTAGCTGCCAAAAGAAAAGGTTTATCATCTAATATGATATTTTAGTTCACTTAATTTACATTTTAATTATTGTAATTATAATAATACAATATTTAATATTCATTCATTCATTTTCTTTCAGCTTAGTCCCTTATTTATCAGGGGTCGCCACAGCAGAATGAACCACCAACTATTCCGGCATATGTTTTACGCAGTGGATGCCCAACCAACCCAGCCTGAACTCGAATCAGTGACCTTCTTGCTGTGAGGCCACAGTGCTAACCACTGAGCCACCGTGTTGCCCCAACAGATTTTTAACAATCTTTATTAAAACTAAACTATAACCTAAAACAATTTTGCTCCTAGTTTACCCTCACTGATACACATTACTAAAATCAAAACTTCCCTACTGCAGTGCTTTTGTGTACGAATTTGTAAACCCTATTTTAGTGACACCAGTGGCCAATAGGTGAACTGCAGCCAGACACTTGCTGCTCATGCACAATTTAGTACCCTAATATTCTCACAGCAAAGTTTCATTTTCATTAAAAGTACAATATTTACTATAAAAAATACTATACTAAAATATATATACTAAAAGCAATATATACTAATAATAATGTATAAATTATAGTGCCAAGATAAAAGCTTTTAAGAAGACATCTGATTGCAATATGGATTTGTTTCCACAAGCTCTGTAAAAAATGTCCAAAGTCGTCCATATAAATATCAGTCTAAAATGCCTTTACAATCTAGAAATTTGAGGGGCCTCGAATCAGCAACTTTCTTGCTGTGAGGCTAGTGTTGAGACTTTTCAAGGTTAAACGTTGTCTGAAGAAAGATCAAGGTCCCATAATGCAATTCAAAAGCAGAAATGAAAACACGAATCACAAAATATGGAAAAACTGATATTTTAGAGATACTTCTCATGTCTGTGAAGCAAGTATTCACTGAGATTTCACTGAGATTTTCTGACCAAACAGTGTTCAAAATAATGAAGCTGCAGAAACTGTCCTATAAACACACATATGCACTGAGCCCCTCGCCTGGAGCATCATCAGTCTATACTGAGCAGTGATTGGCTCCTGTACTAGAAGGCGGGGCTTGCTTTGCTGGACCGGCCAATAGATTTTCCCCATTTCGTAACTATATGAGTGACGTGTTGTGTGTACTCTATAGTGTTTGCTTTACTGTAGTGTATAGATATTAATAATCTGTGTTTTACCTTGGACACCAGACTGGCTCGATAGGCAGCCAGAGCCTTCAGATACTCCTTCTTCGCTGCTTCTGTTTTCCGTTTATAAGCCTGTGAGAAGACAAACGCTGCTGTTAATGAGCACGTACACACATACATGCACGCACACACACACACACACAACACTTTAGCAGGTCAACCTTCATCTCAAACACGCACACGCACACGCACACACACACACACACACACACACACACACACACACACACACACACACACACACACATTTATATAGTAAATATCCTATAACATTTATTGTGTCATACTGTAGTTCATATTCTAATTTTAAAAATTTTAATATAATGCTATTAAATATTAAAATAATAGAATAAAATAATAAAATATTATAATATAAATATAATAAAAAACATTTTATGTTTTGTAACCACAGAGATTTTATTAAACTCTAGAAGAATGAGTAATAATTACAAAATAAAATATTAAACTTTTAAAAATAATATATACAACATATATATAACATATATATAACAACAAATAAATCATGAAAAAATATGCATTCAAATTTTAGTAGGTGCTTTTATTTTTATTTTTTAAGTTTGTTTTGTAACCACAAATATTTAATTTAACTCTAAATAAAGAAAGTATGACTGATATTTACATCATTTTATGATAGCAGACTTCTATACTTTTTATAAAGATCAGAACTTCATACATTTAGTCTGTACAAACATCAACATCTGCACACTTTTCAGTCTCTGAACAACTTCCTCTGTTTTCTTACTACTATGCATATCACTTTAAGAGCAAAAAAGACTATTAAACATGATATAAATATAATAAAGATAAATATGATCTATTAAATATGATGCTCAATAATACAAAACATATGCTAACGAATGAATCTGTTGTTAAAAAACCTATAATAACTGAATATTAATATCATTGTGTATTAATATCATGTTTCTGGGTTTAAATGAAGGATTTACATAATAATAATAATAATAATAATAATAATAATAATAATAATAATAATAATAATAATAATAATAATAATAATAATAATAATAATAATAAACAACTGACTATTATTATCATCGTTTCTGCATTTAAATAAGGAATTTACAAAATAATATTAATAAAAAATAAATAAACAATAACTGACTATTAATATAATTGTTTTTGGGTTTAAATTAAGAATTTACAAAATAATAATAATAATAATAATAATAATAATAATAATAATAATAATAATAATAATAATAATAATAATAATAATAAACAACTGACTATTATTATCATCGTTTCTGCATTTATATAATGAATTTACAAAATAATATTAATAAAATAAAAATAAATAAACAATAACTGACTAATAATATAATTGTTTCTGGGTTTAAATGAAGGATTTACATAATAATATTAATAATAATAATAATATTAACAATAATAATAATAATAAACAACTGACTATTATTATCATCGTTTCTGCATTTAAATAATGAATTTACAAAATAATATTAATAAAATAAAAATAAATAAACAATAACTGACTATTAATATAATTGTTTCTGGGTTTAAATTAAGGATTTACAAAATAATAATAACAATAACAATAATACTAATAATAATAATAATAATGATGATAATAATGATAATAATGATAATAATAATAATAATAATAATAATAATAATAATAATAATAATAATAATAATAATAATAATAATAATAATAATAATAACAAAATAAATAAATACAATAAAAAACAACAGCAACTGTCTATTAATATCATTGTTTCTGGATGTAAAAGAAGGATTGTAGATTGTAGATCCATATCAAAGTAATGGATAAAAGAAAGGAGAGAATAAATAGCAGAGGGAGTGAATGTGTGTGAGCAAACACACTCAATCAGACTAATGCAATTGCTTGTCAATCATTTCGCCATCCCAGAATTACGCTTTCCATTTCTTTTTGGCAGCAAATGCAGGCAATTCCCTGAGAAACTGAGGAGAACATCAGAATGATTTCAGCTGATGAGGAAAAACAGCCTTTAAATCATCCGCACAACACCTCTTTTTACTGACACCAACATGACAAATCTGGAAAAAAAAACGGCATACAGTCCTAAAGAAAACTTAAACATTTTCACTCAAATATTCCTGTTAAGTTTTAGTAATAATTGTAATAAAATAAAATAATTTTTTTTTTACATTGTATTTGGAGCACACTTTGCAGTAAAATAAAATAAAATAAAATAAAATAAAATAAAATAAAATAAAATAAAATAAAATAAAATAAAATAAAATAAAATAAAATAAAATAAAATAAAATAGCGCACAGTCTAAATGAAACATATTACTAAACCATATTCACTCAAATATTGCTCGTAATTAAAGTAATAATTGTAATAAAATGTCAAGCATATTATTTAAAAACAAATGTAAGAAAATATTAAAATAACACAAGTGTTCTCTTTATTTTTTAAGACTGGATTATTTCTTAAAGTCCTTTAAGTGCATTTTGAAATTATTTCAACATAAAATATATAATTTATTTAAAAGATATAAGATATAATACAAGTATATTTCACAAATTTTTTTAAAGTATTATATAATTAATACTTATATAATTAATAATTAAATGCAAAATTAAATAAAATTAAACCATTTAAAATGAAACAAAATAAATTATGTAAAAATAAATAAATACAATTAAAATTATGCACAATAAAATAAAACAAAATTTAATTAAACTATATAAAATGAAATTAAATAAAATCATGTAAAAAATAAATAAATAAAATTTTAATTATATAAAATAAAATAAATTTTTATAAAATGAAATAAAATAAAATTATGTAAAAATAAATAAATAAATACAATTAAAATTATGCAAAATAAAACAAAATTTAATTAAACTATATAAAATGAAATAAAATAAAATCATGTAAAAAATAAATAAATAAAATTTTAATTATATAAAATAAAATAAATTTTTATAAAATGAAATAAAATAAAATTATGTAAAAAAATAAATAAATAAAATAAAATGGTTTGGTTTTAAAAATTGTAATTGGAGTACATTTAACAAAACACTACTATTAAAAAAAATAATAAAATAAAATAAAATAAAATAAAATAAAATAAAATAAAATAAAATAAAATAAAAT
Source organism: Danio aesculapii (assembly GCF_903798145.1). NCBI lineage: Eukaryota > Metazoa > Chordata > Actinopteri > Cypriniformes > Danionidae > Danio > Danio aesculapii. Next base: position 60,527,489 of record NC_079440.1, read on the forward strand.
AAAATAAAATAAAATAAAATAAAATAAAATAAAATAAAATTTATTTAAAATGAAATTATATAAAATAAATTGAGTGATTCTTCACATCATCTGCTAAAATAAAATCTATTGTTATTAAAAGTTTACTGGAGCACATTGACCAAGAATATTTGTTTTTTTTTTACAATGCACAAACCAGTTTAGTTGATCCATGCATGTGAATCTACATTCGCCGCTACACATTTTCACTAATAACAGAAAATTAATTATGTTTTTCATTACAGAGAAGCAGATTTTCACCCGAAACCCAGGCCTGATCCAGAAAGCCAATGAGTTTGTGACCTGGGTGAAACCCTGAAGTGTGTTTGGTGGTTTTTCAGTAGTAATGAACTGCAGAGGAGCTTCAGTTTCACATTAATTTAACCTTCGCTAATGAGTGGCCCTAACGACAGCAGCTCTTAAATAAATTAGCATGCCTGAGGATTTCTAATTATTCCAAAGTGAGCGGATTCATTAGCAATTGAAGCCGTCAGATGTTAGCAGGTCTTCATCCAGGCCCCCCGCACAATTAGCTGTAATTGTACCTTAATGAAATGTTCTTGTTTGATAACCGCTTAATTACTGAAGACAATAAGTCTGACATGAGGAACGGGTAAAAACGTGGAGGAGAAACACACAACGGAGATGAAAATCACACTTTCACATGGCAACAACGAAGAGAAAAGAGACTCAATGACAATGCAAATCAACACCATTATATACTGTATATTTATTTATACAACAGTTCTGTCTGGTTCTTGAATCTGATTGGCTGATAGCCGGGAGATATTCTGGAAATAACAGCACTTGAACTGCCTCTTCACCTTTCACCTTTGTGTATTACTTTGCCCACATGCAGCAACAAGCAGAGGACACTCTACAGTTTGACAAATATTGCAGCTGTTAGACAACATAATGTACTTTTGAGGCTTTTTAGTCGAGTATGTAGTTGTTTAGATTGCAAATATGTGGTTTATTTATAAGGATAGTGCCTATTTTAAAATATTTATGATTTCGGAGCATCGGATTCAGTGCATCGGTCACCATCAGCCTGTCTGACCAGGTCAAAGAAAGTGACGGTTGACATTCTGCCACAAGATGGCGACAAAGACTGCATAATAATTGCTAAGGGGAGAAAAACAGCATTTACTCAGTGTTAATTTTAATCTACAGCTGAACAAATCATTGTAAATCAAGTAAGGGACATTCTAAGTCGATTTTCTCTCTTTGGTATGTTGTAGTGCTGTCTTTATACCACAGAAACTGCTAGTGTTTGCTTTGCTCTGGCTTTTTCAGGGTTAATTATAGTGATCTCCCGATTGCAACAGAGAACCCTACTGAAAAAACCAGCACAAACCAGCCTAGGCTGGTTGGCTGGTTTTAGCTGGTCGGCCAGCCTGGTTTTAGAGGGGTTTTGGCCATTTCCAGGCTGGTTTCCAGCCATTTCCAGCCTGGTCTTAGCTGGTCAGGCTGAAAAATGACCAGCTAAAACCAGCTTGACCAGCCTAGCCAGGCTGGGAGCCCAGCCAAAACC
>NC_079440.1:60541540-60554040 GCF_903798145.1 Danio aesculapii
AATTCAGTCCTAATTTCCAGCACAGGAATAAATGAACAATAATAATGAAGTGTGGTCAAAAAACAGAGATATATCCAAACTCGCGTCCTGTTCTTATGCCCTATATGGTGATGCAGACGTCTCAAAAACCTGGCAATGTGTGAGCGTTTGGACCTGCATAGGTGCATAACTAACGCACTCTGCGCTGGACGTTAGAGCAGCTTTTATTTGGTCAATGGCGACCAAAATTGAACTATTTATGTTCTTCAAAATAGCAACGTGCCAACAATTCAATTCAATTCACCATTATTTGTATAGCGCCATTACAATGTAGATTGTGTCAAAGCAGCTTCACATTAAAGATTTGCGCCTTAACTCACCTCCTTTATAGAACAGCACACCCACGAGTCCACAAAGTGGCAGAAATGAATTTGCTATCTGAACAACGTGGTATAAAAACATGAAAATTAGGGTTGCGCTGGTCTGAAAATAGCAGCAAATCACGGCATACCAGCCTGATCTTACGAGAAAACGTAAGTATTTTACGTTTTGACAGTTTAGTGGCTAATTCGTACAAATTTGTACGAGTTCAGTCGTACGAAATTGTACGATTTTTAAAAGGAGGCGTGGCACCTAATCCCACCCCTAAACCCAACCGTCATTAGTGGATGAGCAAATCGTACTAAATTGTACGAATTAGATCGTACGAATTTATACGAATTAGCCACTAAATCAAAAAGTTACGAATTGCCGTGAGATTGTGTTGGGCATACACGTCTTGCGCCTTATTGCGCCGGGTGTATGATAGGGCCAATAGTGTCAGATCAAATATTTATTGATTTATTGATTTATTTACTTTTGAAATGAGAATATGTTGAGCATTTTAGCTTAGTGTACTATGTAGTATGTAGTGAAGTCCGTTCATACTTTACAGTTTATGTAAACACTGCTTTAGCATCACACTTGTGTGAGCACAGGGAATGCAGTGTGTGTGTGTTGTTTATGATGTGTGCATTACAGCAACATCATGAAGAGCTTTATTCACAAGCATGCATGTGACTGTATGTTTTTGTCTCCACATTTAAAATGTGTCTCACATGTGCATGTGTACTGCACATTTCCAAATGAAATACCTCTAGATTTAATTAACGTGCAAAAACACACACACACACATCCACATGTGCATGAATATTTATATACAGCATACGTTCTAAATGCATTCAGAAAATGAACTGCCACTATAAATGCTTCAGATTTATATACGTTGAATTAAATGAAGCATAAACAAACACACACACACACACACACACACACACATATGTCCTGCAGAAGTGCATGGCGCATTCCAGAGAGAGGAAATCGAAGCGCATATTTAAGTGTGCATGTGTGTGGATTATATTCACAAGCAAATCAAATACCAATGCAAATGACACATGCTAATTGCCGCTGTAGTCCAGATGGAATTGAAATTAAAATGCACCATTGAACCATCGATATCAGCCTGCCCAAACCCTTCTGGCTTATTTTGAATCTGCTCTGACCAGGTATAATTGCACACTAGACTCTGTTGGCGTATTTAGTCCGGACCCTTGCGTAAGCCGGCTGAAGAACAATGTCATTTAAACATCATGTAAGTTAATTCACTCTTTGTATTCTCCAATCCAATTAAGCATGCAGCGTCGCGATAATGAGGGATTTGGAGCTGCCTGCGCATTACATGCAACATTCAAATTAAATTCAAACTGACACTTCCAATAAAAGAAGAGGATGACGGACAAGCAGGAGTAATTGGTTTTCTGGGACAATGAAAATGAAAGGAGGGATAGAGGGAGAGAGAGAGAGAAACACAGCCGTGTTTTTGCCAACAAATCACACTGAACAAAAGACGTCAAGATGTGAAGTTAAAATGCAGAGATTTGTAAACACTATTGAGACACACGGAAAATCGTTCACACCAAAGCTGCTTTTAAATAAAGAGGGGAAATTATTCTCAAAGCTCTCTCGTCTGCCATTTACACTCGTCTATAAAGCGCGCAAACAGACCCTTCCGGAGTTAAAAATCACATTCATTCTTTTCCATAGAGCAAATGACTTCTGACAGTAATGCACCAATCTTTCTGGGTGATGTATGAGCTCAACAACACTGCTTTTATTTCATTAAACGTGCTGTAAAAACTGTAAAATATTTTACGATTTAAAATACGTTTTCTGTGTGTGAATAAAGTGTAAACTGTAATTTATATCTGTGGTGTAAAGCTGAATTTTTTAGCATCATTACTCCAGTCTTTACTGTCACATGACCCATCAGAAATCACTCTAATATGATTATTTGATGATTAATGAACATTTCTGATTATTATCAGTGATACAGACAGTTGTGCTGCTTCATATTTTATCTGAATCTCTGCATTTTATTATTATTTGATGAATTGACAGTTTAAATAAGCAGTATTTATTTGATAAAATGGCTTGAGTATTACTTTAATTCGAACTAATGTGTTCTTGCTAACCAAAATATTGTTTTTTTTGTTAAAAAATACCTTTAATAATGAAGTCACGGATAATTTACAATGCATGAGGTTGAAGATGTGATTATGTAAGCAAAAAAATTACAAGTATGATTTGAAGACTGCATTTATTTGACAAAAAAGCTGTAAAAACAGTAAAATTTACACATTTTATTATTATTTGATGAATTGAAAGTTTAAATAAGCAGTATTTATTTGATAAAATGGCTTGAGTATTACTTTTATTCGAACTAATGTGTCCTTCCTGAACAAAATATAGTTTTTTTTTTTGTTAAAAAATACCTTTAATAATAAAGTCACGGATAATTTACAATGCATGAAGTTGAAGATGTGATTATGTAAGCAAAAAAATTACAAGTATGATTTGAAGACTGCATTTATTTGACTAAAAAAGCAGTAAAACCGTGAAAATATTTTACGATTTAAATAAGTTTTCTGTACATGTATATGGTGTAAACTGTAATTTATATCTGTGGTGTAAAGCTGAATTTTTTAGCATCATTACTCTAGTCTTTAGTGTCACATGACCCATCAGAAATCACTCTAATATGATCATTTGATGATTAATGAACATTTCTGATTATTATCAGTGATACAGACAGTTGTGCTGCTTCATATATTATCTGAATCTGTGCATTTTATTATTATTTGATGAAGTAAAAGTTCAAATAAGAAGTATTTATTTGATAAAATGACTTGACTGTCACTTCTGATTAAATGAATGAGTCCTTGCTAAAGAAAATAGATTTTTTTTTGTTAAAATACCTTTAAATATGAAGTCACCGATAATTTACAATGCATGAGGTTGTTTCCACATGCAAAATAGACTTTCAATTCTGCTGCTTTATGTTAGAGGTTTAGTGATGGTGGGCCATATTTGACCCAAACAATGCATCCAGAATTATAAGTCAATTTTAAATAAATTACTAACAAAACTAACAAAAAAGTTGACCCCTCTCATCGTCAATGTATAATTCACACAATGGCTGTTGCATAAAAAGGATACAGCTGCAGACGAATTATTCATTCATTCATTCATTCATTTTCTTGTCGGCTTAGTCCCTTTATTATTCAGGGGTCGCCACAGCGGAATGAACCGCAAACTTATCCAGTACATGTTTTATGCAGCGGATGCCGTTCCAGCCGCAACCCATCTCTGGGAAACATCCATACACACTCACTCACACTCATACACTACGGAATATTTAGCCTACCCAATTCACCTGTACCACGTGTCTTTGGACTGTGGGGGTAACCAGAACACCCGGAGGAAAACCCACGCGAACACGGAGAGAACATGCAAACACCACACAGAAACGCCAACTGACCCAGCCGAGGCTTGAACCGACGACCTTCTTGCTGTGAGGTGACAGCATTACCTAATGCGCAACTGCATCGCCTAACGAGAATTATAATTTATATTATTTATTAAATTTATTAAATTACATATTAATTGTATTTTATTAATATCTACCCCTGACACAACCCTCACAGTAATGAAAAAACAGTAATTATAATAAGAATTATTTATATTATTTATTATAATACCGATTAGCTGTATTTTTATTAATGTTTAATCCCAGTCCAACCCTAAACCAACCATCACAGTAATGTAAAACAAATATTTGTATTTCAATTATTATTCATATTATGTATTAAATTACCCACTGTTTGCTGTTTATTAAAATCTACCACTACCACAACCCTAAACCCAACCCTCACAGTAATGTAAAACAGTAATTATACCAATTATTATTCAAATTATTTAATAAATTACCCATTAAATGTATTTTATTAACGTTTACCCATACCCTAACCCTAACCCTAAACCCAATCATCACATTAATGTAAAAACAGTAATTGTAATGAGAATTATTGATATTATTTATTAAATTACCTATTAATTGTGTTTTATTAACATCTACCTCTACACCAATCTTAAATCCAACCCTCTCAGCAATATATAACAGTAATTATATCAATTATAATTTATATTATTTATTAAATGACCAATTAATAGTATTTCATGAACGTCTACCCCTACCCTAACCCTAAACTCAACCCTCAAGGTTATGTAAAAACAGTAATTACATCAATTATTGTTCATATTATTTATTAAATTACTCATTGTTTGTACTTTATTAAAGTCTACACCTACTCTAAACATAAACACAACAGTCACAGCAATGTAAAACAGTAATTATAATAAGACCTATCAATATTATTTATTAAATTATTTATTAAAGTCTACCCCTACTTTAACCCTAAACACAACAGTCACAGTAATGTAAAACAGTAATTATATCAATTATTATTCATATTATTTATTAAATTACCCATTAATTGTATTTTATTAAAGTCTACCCCTACTCTAACCTTAAACACAACAGTCACAGCAATGTAAAAACCGTAATTACACCAATTATTATTCATATTATTTATTAAATTACCCATTAATTGTATTTTATTAATATCTACCCCTACCCTAACCCTAAACCCAACCCTCACAGTAATGTAAAAACAGTAATTATATCAATTATTATTCATATTATTTATTAAATTACCCATTAATTGTAGTTTATTAAAGTCTACCCCTACTCTAACCCTAAACCCAACCCTCACAGCAATGTAAAAACCGTAATTACACCAATTATTATTCATATTATTTATTAAATTACCCATTAATTGTATTTTGTTAATATCTACCTCTACTCTAACCCTAAACCCATCCCTCACAGTAATGTAAAAACAGTAATTATATCAATTATTATTTATATTATTTATTAAATTATCCATTAATTGTATTTTATTAATATCTACCTTTACCCAAACCCTAAACCCAACCTTCACAGTAACGTAAAACAGTAATTATACCAAGTATTATTTATATTATTTATTAAATTACCTATTAATTGTATTTTATTAAAGTCTACCCCTACTTTAACCCTAAACACAACAGTCACAGTAATGTAAAACAGTAATTATACCAAGTATTATTGATATTATTTATTAAATTACCCATTAATTGTATTTTTATAATGTTTAACCAAGTCCAACTCTGAATCCAACTCTCACAGTAATGTAAAAATATAAATTATTATTGTAGAGTATCACAAAAATGATGCGACATTAATTTGAGTATCCACAGCTGTATCCCTTGTAGACTTTACCTCGCACGCACCCTGGACAAAGCTACACGTTTTATTTATTTTATTGCTTTTGTACCTTTGCATGGTACTTTGCTTCCTCTTCCTGGGCGGAGCTTGAGGGTGAGGGCGTGGCTGACTGACTTCCTGAGGAGGATGGGGAACCGTGAGTAAAGGTGCCGATCTGAGAGCTGAGCTGGGACAGGGCGCTCATGGGATGGGGCAGAATCCGGCCCGAGCGGTTTATCATGGGGCTGTGGTGGGCACGGGGGTAATGACTGCCCACCTGCCCCGCATACGCCGGCATCTAGGGTGAGAGAAGAAGACCAGACTTTACTAGGACGAATTTAGAAACCAAATCACCAATTGAGGCCAATTTGGATTGTTTTTAGAGACCCTTTAGAGAAAGAGAGCAGTTTCTTCCCTCACCCTTTGATGCTGCCGACTTTATGATGAGTACACAGATTACAAGAGAATACTCTTGGAGATTTTCTACTGAGAGTGATGCTTTTAAAATAGTGAAACACATCTTTAGTCAATGCATTGATTTGATATAGTAAAATAGGTCAAACACACATTTGAATCATTTAAAATCATTGCATTTTGAAGTTTATTGCTTAATTCATCATTGCAATATTTTTTTTGGCAAATGTTCGTGATTTTTATAAGCCATTTCTGTTTTTACATTTTTTTAAAGACCAGAAAAAACATGAAGATCAGAATTTAGAAACCAAATCACCAATTGAGGCCAATTTGGATTGTAAAATAAAAATAATAAAATAAAATAATTAAAAATAATTAAAATGATATAAAATAAGATTAAATTAAATGTAAAATAAAATAGGATTCAATTAAATTAAACCAAATAAAATGTTGATAAATTGAACTAAATGAAAAAGATAAATTAAATAGAAATGTAATTGAATTAAATTAAACTAAACTAAATGAAATAAAATAAAGCAAATAAAAATAAAAATAAGATTAAACTAAATTAAACAAAACAAAATTGTGATACAATGCAATTGTAATAAAACTTAATTAAATTAAATACAATTAACAAAAAAATATATATAATTTTCATTCAATTCAATTAAACAAAATAAACCGATTTTCCACTTTTAGGATTTTCTGCAGATTTTTTTGAGTGTGTATTATCTTAATTCAATGCACTGATTTGACATTGTAAAATAGGTTCCAACACACATTTGAATAAGACCTCGTTTTTCAAGAAAAAAGTTTCAGCATTTATAATTAAACATTTAATTCAGCATGCTACTATTTTTATTTATTTGCAAATGTTTGTGAAATTCACTAGCAATTTCTGGTTGTACAAAAATTTTTTAGTAACTCAGATACAAAAAAAAAGTTTAAAAAGAAGAGCAGACTTTACAAGACGAATTTAGAAACCAAATCACCAATTGAGGCCAATTTGGATTGTAAAATAAAAATAATAAAATAAAATAATTGAAAATAATTAAAATGATATAAAATAAGATTAAATTAAATGTAAAATAAAATAGGATTCAATTAAATTAAACAAAATAAAATGTTGATAAATTAAACTAAATGAAAAAGATAAATTAAATAGAAATGTAATTGAATTAAATTAAACTAAACTAAATGAAATAAAATAAATCAAATAAAAATAAAAATAAGATTAAACTAAATTAAACAAAATAAAATTGTAATACAATGCAATTGTAATAAAATAAAATGAAATACAGTTAACAAAAAAAAAATACAATTTTTATTCAATTACATTAAACAAAATAAACAGATTTTCCACTTTTAGGATTTTCTGCAGATTTTTTTGAGTGTTTATTATCTTAATTCAATGCACTGATTTGACATTGTAAAATAGGTTCAAACACACATTTGAATAAGACCACGTTTATCAAGAAAAAATATTTAGCATTTTATAATTAAACATTTAATTCAGCATGCTACTATTTTTATTTCATTGCAAATGTCTGTGAAATTCACTAGCAATTTCTGGTTGTACAAAAAAATTTTGTAACTTAGATACAAAAAAAAAAAAGTTAAAAAAGAAGAGCAGACTTTACAAGACCAATTTAGAAACCAAATCATCAATTGAGGCCAATTTGGATTGTTTTTAGAGACCCTTTAGAGAAAGAGAGCAGTTTCTTCCCTCACCCTTTGCTGCTGACGACTGATAACTAACATGTGGCTAAAATGCATTTTATGTCATGTTCACAGATTATTAGAGAGAATTTGACAAGAGAATACTCTTGGAGATTTTCTACTTTGAGTGATGTTTTTAAATAGTGAAACACATCTTTAGTCAATGCATTGATTTGACATCGTAAAATAGGCCAAAACACACATTTAAATTGTTCAGAATCATTGCATTTTGAAGTTGATTGTTTAATTCATCATAGTAATTTTTTTTTTTTGGTATTGTTTATGATTTTTACTAGCAATTTCTTGTACAAGACCAGAAAAAAGTTAAAAAAGAAGAGCAGACTTTAATAGGATGATTTTAGAAACCAAATCACCAATTGAGGCCAGTTTGGATTGTTTTTGAGACCCTTTAGAAAAAAGAGAGTAGATTCCTTCCTCACCCTTCGATGCTGATCACCGATTACTGATTGGGGCTAGAAATGCATTTTAGGAGGACTACACAGATTATTAGAGAGCATTTGACAAGAAAAATATTATTGCAGATTTTTAATTGCATTTATAATTGAACATTTAATTCAGCATGCTACTATTTTTTTTTTAAATGTCTGTGAAATTCACTAGCAAATTCTGTTTGTAAAAAAAAAAATTGTTACTTAGATACAAAAAAAAAAAGTTAAAAAAGAAGAGCAGACTTTACAAGACGAATTTAGAAACCAAATCACCAATTGAGGCCAATTTGGATTGTTTTTAGAGACCCTTTAGAGAAAAGAGAGCAGTTTCTTCCCTCACCCTTTGATGCTGACGACTGATAACTGATTGATGGCTAAAATACATTGTAGACAAATACACAAATTACAAGTAAATAATATTGCAGATTGTTTTTTAAAATAGTGACACACATCTTATATCAATGCATTGATTTGACATCGTAAAATTGATCAAACACACATTTGAATCAGAGCACATTTAGCAAAAAAAGAAATAAAAAAGTTTTGCACTTGACACTTTTGAAATTGACATTTAGAGCAGACTTTACTGGGGTGACTTTAGAAACCAAATCACCAATTGAGGATACTTTGGATTGTTTTTAGAGACCTTTTAAAAAAAGAGAGCAGATTTATCCCTCAACCTTTGATGTTGCGATTAATTACTGATTGTAAATGCCTTTTAGGACGACTACACAGATTATCAGACACTATTCGACGATAATTAATTGACAAAAAATATTTTCTACTTTGAAAGCATGTCTGGAGTGATGTTATGTCACTATCTTATATCAATACATGGATTTGACGATGTAAAACCCGTACAGTATTAAGATTAGAGCACATTATGCAACAAAAAGTTTTTGCACATTAAAAATTTTACATTTACTAATATTCATCTTATTTTGTAAAATTATTTATCTAAAATTATTTTATTATTTATTATTATGTATCATATACATATATATTTTGTCTCTAACTACAAATGAACGTTTTCTAAAATATATGCATGGATGTGTGCGCTTCATTCATTCACTAATTTTCTTTCGGCTTAGTGCCTTATTTATTAGGGGTCACCACAGCAGAATGAACCACCAACTATTCCTGCATATGTTTTATACAGCGGATGCCCTTCCAGCTGCAACCCAGTACTGGGAAACACCCATACACACTCATTTACACACACACACACATCAGCCAATTTAGTTAATCAATTCCCCTATAGCGCATGTGTTTGGACTGTGGGGGAAACCAGAGCACCGGAGCACAACTGGCCCAGCCAGGAATCGAGCCAGCGACCTTCTTGCTGTGAGGCTACAGTGCTAACCATTGAGCCACCATGCTGCCATGTGTGTGTTTATAAATACATAATAAATATACACCCTTAAATAGTGTCAAAACAAACTTTTATTTTGGATCTGATTAACTGCAATTCAATTTTTGCCCAGCACTAATTATTACGTAAACGTAACGTAAAATACTATCGCAGATTTTCTACTTGCATGTTCGGAGTGATTTTTTAAAGATAATAAACTTTGTAAAATAGGTTAAACAGGTGAATCAGAGCACAATTTATATGAATTTATAAGAATTAATTTTTTTTTGCACTTTAAAATTTAACGTTTATTTAAATGATCGTTTTAAAATTGTTTATGAAATGTATTTTCAATTTCTCTTTATACACAATTTACTCTATTTACTAAACAAAAATAATCAATTCTTTAATAATGAAAAATATTTCAGCACATTCATTTTTACGCTGTAAACTAGGCCACATTGTTGAAATAATTTCAAGAGTTCACACTTAGATATTGTTTGACAACTGTTAGCAGGTTTAGCATGCTGTCCCGGGAGAGAACCCTGAGCTCGGAGATAGGTGAGCCCAGGGCTCCCGCCTGGTCCATAGAGCATATGCGGGGAGTACGAGATCAGGTGGTTCTCGAGAGCTCCCCGTGGTAAAGGAAGAAAGGAGGAGAAGGGGTGGATGGGGGGTTTCTTCGGAAAACGAAGATAAGAGAGTAGTTCTAGCTAGGCTACTTATAGTGAGTTGGGGTTAATCTGATTGGCTAACTAGTGAATATAGATGAGTGGCCAGCTGCAGTCAATCATATCACGTGCTCCTCTCGAAATTAGTTTGAAAACTTCACAAAAATTAAAATTAAACTACATTGTAAATTAGTCAAAACATCTATTAAGAGCGTAATAAAAATGTATTATTTTACAAACAATTGTTTATCCACTTTGATATTTAAAGTTTAATCCAGTGTGCTATTATTTATTTGCAATTCAATTTACTAGCAGTTTCTGTTTTCACACACACATTTCATTCATTTCAACTATGTGAAAATAAATCTTATCTCTGCATTATCATGAATATGCCCTCACAAAAACACACACTGTACAAAGAAACACCCTGGGGTTTTGAGGATGCCCTTTATAGTTTCGACCTGACTTATATCATAAACAGATTAGAGGCAGATCTTGATAGATAAGCAGCGTTTACAGTAAGTCTTCAACCACATTTCTCTTAGCATCAGTTTTTTCAAAGCATCTTCAGAAAACCACAACAGCACTGGTGCTCAGGAATCCCAACACAACCACAACAGTGAACCGACAGCTAAAAACAACAGAACACATTCACCACAAGAGAACAAATCAATCCTATATGCATGCACTATTAATCAACTGATAGCCACATATAAAGCAAATGTATAGAGAAGACGAGAATGCAATGAGGCAGAAATGCAGATATGCATCACTAACTTAATGCAAACTTCACTGGTTATTTAAGGGGTGATAATTTACACAGAACTAGCACTATTTGCATTTGCTTGTCTAGTAAAGTTAGTACAATTATGTATAATAAAATAAAATAAAATAGATAATTTAAATAAAATACAATAAGATAAAAATAAAAATAAAATAAAAATAAGATTAAAATACATTTTAATAAATTAAAAAGATAAATTAAATTAAATTAAACAAAATAAAATCAAATAAAATTAAATAAATGTAAACAAAATGAAACCTTCATTCTTTTCTAAAAATAGAATAAAAAATCTTATTCTATTTTACTTTGAAAAGAAAATAGAACAAGATTAAATAAAATAAAAAATAAAATAATTTTAAACTAAATTAAATAAAATTTTTATAAATTTAAATAAATTAAAAAACATGAATAAAATTTAAAATAAATAAATTAAATTAAACAAAATAAAATAAAATAAAATAAACCAAATTAAAGTAAGATAAAATTAATTACATTGTAATAAATTAAATGCAATAAAAGATTAAATTAAACAAAAAAATAATAAAATAACATTAAATACAATTAAACAATGTAGAATAAAATTTTAGTTACATAAAATAAAATATTTTCAAAAAAAAACATTAAAGTAAATGAAGAAATAACATAAGATTGAATTAAATTAAACAAAATAAAATGTTAACAAATTAAAATAAATAAAAAGATAAATAAAATAATTTTTTAAATTAAATTAAACATATCAAAATGAAATAAAATAAAACCAAATAAATAAAAATAAAATTGTAGTAATTGAAAAGATAATTTTAGTAAATTTGAATAAAAAATAAAAATGTTGACAAATTAAAATAAATGAAAAAGATAAGTAAAATAAAAATATATTCAAATTAAATTAAACAAAATGAAATAAAATAAAACAAAATAAAATTACAAGTATATTAAATTAAACTCAATAAAATACAAATTTAGTAAAACATTTTTAATAAAATAAAATAATATTCAATTACATTAAACAAAATAAAATGTTAATAATATATGAATAATAAATGAAATAAATGAAAAAAGAAATTTAATTTAATTAAACAAAACGAATTGAAAGAAAATAAAAGAAAATAAAACAAAATAAGATTAAATTGAAATTAAGTTGTAATAAAATAAATTGTAATAAAATAAAACAAGATTAAATGTAATTAAACAAAATAAAATAAAACACCATTTTTATTCAATTAAATTAAACAAAATAAAAAAATAAAATATAATGTGATATATCTATAAAAAACTTGTATAGCTCCTCTCACAACAATTACTGTTCAAAAAGCAACTTTTTCTACAAAATGTGATTTATCTATTCAACTAAGCACCACATGAGTGTGAATAAAAATGATGAGACTTTTATTTTAGGGTGAACTGTTACTTGAATAAGATGCAGCTTTTTGAGAGACCATGTATAGTTATA
>NC_079440.1:60559040-60561540 GCF_903798145.1 Danio aesculapii
GCCATCTGTACTGCAAATACTTTACCGTAAATTAAAAAAAAGAAAACACGTAAATATGCTGTATTCAGTTTTTACAGTAATACACTGTAAAATAATTTCACAATATGCATAATGATACATTACAGTAGATTGCTGGCATCTGTGCTGCCACTACCTTTCAATAAATAGAAAAAATACAGTAATACTGCTGTTTTCGTTATTACAGTAATATACTGTAAAAAGAATTTACAGTTTGCATACAGTTAAATTATAATAGATTGCTAGTGTCTGTTCTGCCAGGACTTTATCTTAAATTTAACTGACTGTTATGCATACCATTAAATTACAGTAGATTGTGGCCATCTGTACTGCTAATACTTTACCTAAAATGATAAAAAGAAAATATGGAAATATACTGCATTAAATTTTTACAGTAATATACTGTAAAATAATTTCACAATATGCATAATGTTAAATTACAACAGATTGCTGCTATCTGTGCTGCCAGTATTTTACCGTAAAATTAAAAAGAAATACAGAAACATTGCTGTTTTACATTTTACAGTAGTATATTGTAAAAAGAATTCACAGTATGCATACCGTTAAATTACAATAGATTACTAGTGTCTGTTCTGCCAGTACTTTACCTTAAATTAAAAAGTAAATTATGTTTACCATTAAATTACAGTGCTGCTATTATTTTACCGTAAATTAAAAAAAAACAGAAATCCACTGTTTTCATTTATTACAATAATACAATTTCACAATATGCATAATGATAAATTACAGTAGATTGCTGGCATCTATGCTGCCAGTGCTTTACAATAAATAGAAAAAATACAGTAATACTGCTATTTTCGTTATTACAGTAGTATACTGTAAAAAGAATTTACAGTTTGCATACCGTTAACTTACAATAGATTGCCATTGTCTGTTCTGCCAGGACTTTACCTTAAATAAAATTTTTTAATTATGCATATTGTTAAATTACAGTAGATTGCTGATGCTTGTGTTGCCAGTACTTCACCATTTTTTACACAAAATTGTTTTAAGTGTAAAAAAGCAGCCCTGAACAAAGGCTTTACTCAATTCGACGTTTCAGATCTCGAACACAGCCCAAACACACAACCTCAAATCAAATCTCAGCAATGCCATTAGTTCAATTTTCAAATGCAGAGAAGTAGCTTTAATGTCGGGGAGAGAGAGAGAGAGAGATGGAGAGAGAATCCATTAATTTTCCATTTTCCGTGGAGTTGCTCTTTAAGGGCTTTCACAAACCAAGAAGCATTGAAAAACCAATTAATCAAACATGAATGGCCTATCATAGCGACGGCAACCCCATTTCCATAGCAACCGCTGCCGGCCAAGAGCATCACCCTGTTCTTTAATCGGAGTGCTCCACGAATCACACAAAAAACACACACAAAAGATGGAGAGACGGCCGATTCATTCAGGAATCTTCATATTACCCAGCAATTCTGTGATTTGAAGCTTTGTCGGGACAAAAGCTAAAGCGGGACGACTCTGAGAAAACCACCAATCTATCATAGTCTATTCTCTCTCTCTCCCTCTCTGAATAATTTATGGTATTTGTTTCCAAACCATCATCGCTGCGCCCTCGTCCCGTTTGAAATTCTGAATATCATTTCAATAGTGTTGACTGGATTTACTGGCCCATTTCATGCTGAGGAAAGACAGCGAATGAATGTGCAGGACAATCTCTGATGAACTGTGTTTTATTCTTCTATTGGGAAACACTAAACTAGATTAAACAATCATTTGCTTTGAGTCTTTTCATCCAAATCAGGCAATTTAATTGAGTTTATTTTAGAAAAACTTCCTTCTTCAATAGTTAAACTAGCAAACAGAAATAATTCTACAGCATTGAAGCATCTATTAATATTCAATTCTGATAAACTGTAAATCCCTGATATATACTGTATATAGCAAATCAATGTGCAGGGAAATCTCTGATTAACTGTGTTTTATCTTGTTTTTTTTTCTTTTGTTGTGAAATACTAAACTAGATTAAATTCTTTAGAAAACTAAACCAAATAATCATTTGCTCGGAGTATTTTCATCTAAATAAGGCAATTTAATTTAGTTTTAGCTTATTTCTGCATGGTAGAACTAGTCAACAGAAATAATGCTACCACATAAAACATCTATTAATATTAAATTCTGATGAACTGTGAACATATAATATAATATAATAAAATATATTAAAATATAATATAATATAATATAATATAATATAATGAAATAAAATAAAATAAAATATAATAAAATAATAAAATAATAAAAATAAAATAAAATAAAATAAAATAAAATAAAATTTAATGTAATCAAATCAAATCAAATCAAATCAAATATAATATAATATAATATAATATAATATAATATAATATAATATAATATAATATAATATAATACAATATAAAATAATATAATATAATATAATATAATATAATATAATATAATATAATATAATATAATATAATATAATATAATATATATAATA
>NC_079440.1:60564040-60591540 GCF_903798145.1 Danio aesculapii
CAGACGGAGAGAAACTGATCAATAAAAAAGACTGAGAAAGAAAACACAGTCGTGGGTTCAGGCTATATAAAGCAGGTTGGATGGCTGTACAAACATCATGAAACAGTCTCACAAAGGTTAGCGGTTGCCATAGGTACTGTATGCTAATTACTAAATGGTATAATCCGTGATGGGGGGATGGAGGCTGGGATTCTGCTCGGACTGAAACATACATGACCGTACGGCAGGTAGAAGAAGCTTTATCAGCAGGATTGAAGTCTGATTTACTGTATTAGCCGTCCTGAAAATATTTGTATTGGAGAGAAGATTTTTTTCAACACGTTTCTAAATATAATAGTTTTAATACCTCATTTCTTTTCTCTTTGTCATGATGACAGTAAATAATATTAGACTAGATATTCTTTAAGATACTAGTATTCAGCTTAAAGTGACATTTAAAAGCTTAACTAGGTTAATTAGGTTAAAGTTAGGGTAATTAGGCATTGTGGTTTGTTCTGGAGACAATCCAAAACTAATATAGCTTAATGGGGCTAATAATATTGACTTAAATTGAGTTTAAAACAATTAAAAACTGCTTTTATTCTAGCCGAAATCAAACAAATAAGACGTTTTCCAGAACAAAAAATATTATAGGAAATACTGTGAAAATTTCTGTTATCACTTGGGAAATATATGAAAAAACAAAAAACAATTATGACTTCAACTGTATATCATTTGCATGACCACTTTTACTGCTTTCAACCAGACAATGAAGCCAAGCAATAAAACATGTAAAAATTATCTTTATTTAACAATGACAAAGCTTATTAATCAACAGTAAATATATTTTTTAATAAGTTAGCCACAAGGGGTATTTTTCAGCTGTTTAAAATTATTTAAAATCATTTATTTTAATCCGAAAAAATACTATTTATACTGAATACTGAATTTTCTTAGGACTCCTAGGCCCAATCCCAATTCTAGTTTTGTACCCCTTCCCCTTCCCCCTTAAAACTGAGTGTTAAGGGGAAGGGCTTCAAAATTTACCCCTAAGCATTGGGACAGCACTATAGCACCTGCAAACGTCATCAGATGTCATCGCGATCTCTTGCTTCATATGAGATCAGACGATGGTGACTGCTGTAGTGATTCCAGTTGTATTATTTTTTGGTATTTATCTTCAAGAAATCACTGTATATATCATATAAGGCATATATCATGTTATCATAATGATCTAATGTGGCAATAAGATCGTAGCTATATTGCGCATTTACACAGTGGCCATATTCATCAATGTAAACACATGAAAACAACATTAACATTATAGCAGACACTGTAAACAGCTCATTCTCAGCCACTAGACTTTTCTGACAGGGGATTCCATTGTCATCGAGTGTCAGAATGTTGTGGGACTGCTGTACAGGAGTTATTATTAGGGATTATATATAGTGAAATTTAGCGGGTAACGTTTTTTTTTTATCTTTCAAACACGAACGCTGTCATGAATATATGAAAACGTGTTTATTTGTTGTAAAACTTCGTAATAATGACAAAAAAATACTAATTTGTGGATCACCTTAATTCCGGGTGCTGCGATCCTACTGTTGTGGCTGGTGTATTCTGGGAAATTTTCTCACCCCTTGGTTTCGAGTGTGCTCCTGAAAAAATCTTCGTTCGAAGGGCAATTCTCCCCTTCCCCTTAGCCCTACGCCTTCAAGCTAACGAGAACTGGGACACCCCTACCCCTTCACAAGGAAGCGCTAAGGGGTAGAATTAAGCCTTAATATTCAACTTAATTTTCTGTTGCTCCATTTCCATCTGTGTTGTCACTAGTTTATACTTTTTAATTAAGTTTAATATGTTTTAAGGGTGGCACGGTGGCTCAGTGGTCAGCACTGTCGCCTCATAGCGAGAAAGTCACTGGTTCGAGCCCTGGCTGGGTCAGTTGGCATTTCAGTGTGGAGTTTGCATGTTCTCCCCGTCTTGTCGTGGGTTTCCTCCGGGTGCTCCGGTTTTCCCCACAGTCCAAACACATGCGCTATAGGGGAATTGATTAACTAAATTGGCCGTTGTGTATGAGTGTGTAAGAGAATGAGTGTGTATGGGTGTTTCCCAGTACTGGGTTGCAGCTGGAAGGGTGTATATGATGTTATTTAATGATGCTAGAACATTAATACTGAACACCAAGGCAAAAATAACAGACAAAGAATTGTTTTTCTTTCTGCAGAAGGCATTTAAAACTCATTCCACACCCACAACCACAGAACGTTCTGTTCATTTACAGTGTCTCTGTGAGGAAACTTCATTTCCGGCTCCTCTGTCGAGTCTTTTGTACTCGCTGTACATCACAGCCAAACACAACCTGAACAACAACCAACATCCAATCATCAGCTTCTCATTGAGAAGGAGATAAAACCTCCAAAAGCAGAGTACAGAGATGTTTGGCATGAATCTTACAAACTCAAACTCATCAAACACGCACAAATACAGTACATCATCTCATGCACGTCCTCCTGGATCTGTCTGGTAATGACTGACACATGAAAATCTGCAAAGTTGTACAGTATTTTGCATGAATTATCATACATTATCAGTATAACCTGCCTGACATAAATTACCACGTGAAAGAGAATTATCATATGTGTAGCTTTATGTCACAGCAGTTCAGCACAGAATAATTCAGCTGCATTAGTTTCTGTGAAAGTGCGGCTGCGTTCACATCTGAAGCATGCATACTGTGAACTGTACGTGATTTTGCACGCATGACCTACTAAAATGGGAACACCGCGTACTGTATCCCACAATGCACTTAAATTGATCTAGTGCTACAAATGAATCATAAGTAATGCATGCTGCGGTTTTAACATCTGTGTCAGACTCATTGTGCTAAACAATATTCCATTAAAATGCACATTGCAAAATGCACTTCATTTATTAACGATGTGACCTATATGCCCCTTTTAACAAGATGTCAAATAAATCTCTGATGTCTCTAGAAAGTTTGTGTTAAGTTTCAGCTCAAAATACCACACCAAAAATGTTTTATAACTCTCTGAAACAGACTCTTTTAGGCTTTGATCCTAAATGGGGAGTTTTGGTGACTGTTGCTTTAAATGCAAATGAGATTGTGCTCTTTTTAAAAGAGGGCGGAGCTACAAATGCCTGTGTGTCAGCATAGTGGCAAATTCAAAAACTAATGTTATATGCTAATGAGGGAGAGATGGTCACTAGTGGGCGGGGCTTTCCCCCTCTGATGACACGTACAACAGGAGAATGCCAATCAAAGTGTTTCTGCAGACTGTTTTAATCAAGTCTGATTATACAAAATATAATTAATAAACTTTTACCATTAGAGGCTGGTTATATTCACACACTGCTGCCAAGTAATTCTGTTTAAAGCCCTTATAAAAGAGATTTTTGAATAATAGGTCCACTTTATTGTACAGTGCATAATGATGTCATGTGATGACAGTGTTGTTGCATACTATTTAATATTGCACTAATTTTGTAAAATATGAGCATTAATATCACAGGCTTTCATGGAAGTGTATGTAAAGTATGTTTAACATGATGATCAACTGGTTTCAGATTTTGAGCTGTTTATTTTATTTCATTTTTCATTGCATTTTGAATGGATTTGAGATGTAAGAAAACTGTTCAAAATTTAATTGTTAAACCATTGCTTTTACAGCAGGGGTGTCCAAACTCGATCCTGGAGGGCCGGTGTTCTGCAGATTTTAGCTCCAACTTGCTGTAACACACCTGCAACGATGTTTCTAGAAAGTCTATAGGGCTTGATTAGCTAACTCAGGTGTGTCTGATCAGAGTTGGAACTAAACTTTGCAGGACACCGGCCCTCCAGGACCGAGTTTGGACACCCCTGTTTTACAGTATCTCTCTCTCGATGATATTAGATTGATTTATTTTCCTTCATCTTAGTCTATATTTCAGGGGTCGCTACAGCAGAATGAACAGCCAACTTATCCAGCACATGTTTTACACAGTGGATTCCCTTCCAGCCGCGACCCTGTACTGGGAATTTGATAAAATATGTATTATACAGTAACTTTTGATTTTAATAATTGTTTTTGTAATTTGCAATGCTTTGGCAAGGCAATATATTTTAATACACAATAAAACATTTGAATTTGATGGTTTTTATGGGAGTAAAATCTTTGAAGGCTGAAAAATCTAAAGAAATCTTTGAATTTAAATTCAAATTCAAAAAATCAAATATTCAAATTCAAAAATTCTAATTCTTATTCTAATTCAAATTCAAAAATTCAAATTTAAAAATTCAAATAAAAAAATTCTAACTCAAATTCAAATTCAAATTCAAATTCAAAAATTCAAATATTCAAATTCAAAAATTCAAACTCAAAAATTCAAATTCAAAAATTCAAATTCAAACTCAAAAATTCAAATTCAAAAATTAATATATTCAAATTCAAAAATTAAAATTAAAAAATTCAAATTCAAACTCAAAAATTCAAATTCAAAAATTCATATATTCAAATTCAAAAATTCATATATTCAAATTCATATATTCAAATTCAAAAATTCAAATTCAAACTTTCTTTATTGGCATGGCAATTGTTATATATGTATATGTATTGCCAAAGCATTTGTGACGTTTACATTAAACAGAACATAAGAAAAGAAATGGCAAAGTCATAAAAATACAACAATTAACAATATATTTAACACTCACTTACTATCCTTCGGCTTAGTCGCTACAGCGGAATGAACCACCAATTACTCTGGCATACGTTCAACATTTTAGGATAAAAATAATAATAATAATCAGTTAATAATAATAAAGGTGTCACGGTGGCTCAGTGGTTATCACTGTGCCCTCACAGCAAGAAAGTTGCTGGTTTGAATCCCGGCTGGATCAGCTGGCATTTCAGTGTGGAGTTTGCATGTTTTCCCCGTGTTGGCGTGGGTTTCCTCCGGGTGCTCCGATTTCCCCCACAATCCAAACACATGCGCTATAGGGGAATTGATTAACTAAATTGGCCGTAGTGTATGAGTGTGTGTGTGGATGAGTGTGTATTGGTGTTTCCCAGTACTGGGTTGCAGCTGGAAGGGTGTCTGCTGTGAAAAATATATGCTAAAATAGTTGGTGGTTCATTCCGCTGTGGCCAACCCTGATTAATAAAGGAACTAAGCCAAAAAGAAAATGAATGAATAAATTATTATAATTATGTTATAATTATTATAATAAAATTAATATCTAAAATTATAATAATAGTAAACAGTACATTCAACAATCAACATTATAGGATAAACCAATAATAATGAATAATAATAATCAGTATTTTTACAATGATTCATTTATAACCATCTAGAAGTGTGTGCGCGTGTTCTCCCTCTCTCTCTCTCTCTCTCTCTCTGTGATTGGACACATCTTGTTGGGAGTGATGGCTCACTCCACGCAGGTTCACAGTTGCTATTGTAAAATCACAGAGCGGTTAATTGAAACAAATGACTATAATAATAGAACATTATCCCGGCAGGCTGGCGGCCATGGCAGCTTTAATTAGCCAAGCGGCGGAGACTGATCTGAGGCGTAAACACACAGGGAACCTCATGGCTCTGCCCTCGGCCCGCTCCGTGTTCGCCTGCGGGGCAGAACATGAAAACCCGGCTCTCCGCTGTGCCCGCGGGTCATTATAACACCAGACGAGTGCTAATAAGGGCGGCAATTTATAAATCAAGCGCTGGTTAAATGTGTAAGCAAAGGCGAATCCTGTCCTCCCTGAAGACGCTTCATCTCTGACACATGTGTAGAGAGCGGCAGAGGCTGAACTGCAGACTCAATGAAGAACTGAGACTCATTCATAAGATAAACACACACACATATAATCACGCTGATTGCTGATTTACATTAATGTTTTTAACAGAATGAAAAGTGTGTGCTGTGTGTGTGTAACTATGACTGAGGGATTGTGTTATATATATATATGAAGAGTTCAGATGCAAAACCCTCTAAATCTATCAGACCTCTTTTCTTGTAAATAAGCATTTTTTTTAACAGGCTCCTCTGATTAGGTTTAGAAGTTTCATAATAAGTTTATTAGCTAGTAAATAAAATATTTTTTTCCCAAAAATGTCACTTTAAACAATCCTTTGGTTGTTAACAAGGGAGATTTTCTTTTGCGTCAAAACCAGCTAAATCCACAACTGCTTTTTATGCAAAAACCTCTAAATCCAGCTATTGAGACAAGACAGTGTAATTAGTAGAAAATCCCTAAAGATGCGATTAGAAATGATTTGACCAAACATAAAACACATTACACAAACCACCTAAAATTAAAAATATATAAATCTGTCAAGTAAGTGGCGGTTCATTCCGCTGTGGTAAACCAGGGAAAAAGCAGAAGGAAAATGAATAAATGAAATTTGTCAAGTAAGTGCATTAATCAGTAATATTAAATTAATTCATTCATTCTTTCATTTTCTTTTCAGCTTAGTCCCTTTATTAATCTGGGGTCGCCACAGCGCAATGAACCGCCAATTTATCCAGCATTTGTTTTACGCAGCAGATGCTCTTCCAGCTGAAACCCATTTCTAGGAGATAACATTAAATAAATTGACATTAATTAAATTTTAACAGTCTGTTGTCATTTCTGATATTTGGGGTTTAGATTTAATGTAAGTAGAGCAATGTAAACATGGTAAACTAAGCTTGGTAGATTCAAATATTGTAGTTTAAAACATTGTGAAACAATATCTGTGTTATGAAGCGGACAGGAGACAGAGGTAAGGAAACGTTAGGGTGTTTATTAAATGACAACAAGGAGCACATGAAGGATAGCCAGGAGGATCAGGAATGATGTTGGGGTCTTTTCCTCCGTGGCTGGGTAACAGGAATACACGAGGATGGACAGCACACACCAGATACAGCTGACAGAGGATGACACAGACTTGGAAGGACTGGAAGACAGGACGATTCGGGTGGACCAGGAAGACTAGGAGGAATACAAAGAGAACAGGTAAGTAAAGCGTTTGTTTTAGCTGAGGATGACTACGCTGAGTGGTCGCTCAGTTGTCCGCTTTCGTCGAGACGAGCCCGGACAATGAGCGACTGGAGTGCTGTGCTTTTATCTGGTGCTCGTGAATGTGATGCAGCTGTGTGCTCATTAGAAGTCAGGTGATGGTGATCTTCGTGAGTGGGGATCGTGAGAGCCTGACCAATCCGTGACAGTACCCCCCTCCCCAGGGCCCGCTCCTGAGGGCCGACACCTCCGACGCCGTGGTGGTCTCCCTCTGCCTCTAGGCGCTGGGAACTCAGGGTGGCTCTCATGAAACTCCACCATGAGACTAGGATCGAGAATATCAGCTCTGGGAACCCATGTCCTTTCTTCGGGGCCGTACCCTTCCCAGTCCACCAGGTACTCCAACTGGCCACC
Source organism: Danio aesculapii (assembly GCF_903798145.1). NCBI lineage: Eukaryota > Metazoa > Chordata > Actinopteri > Cypriniformes > Danionidae > Danio > Danio aesculapii. The sequence goes on from NC_079440.1 coordinate 60,571,435, forward strand.
ACGACGTCGGGAACGCAAGATCTCCTTCACTGCGTAGACGGCTCCTTCTTCTAGGAGCAGTGGAGGAGGGGGTTCCTCTTCGTGGTCAGGCTCTGTGGAGGGAAGAACAGGATCGTGATAGGGTTTCAGGAGTGAGACGTGGAATGTAGGGTGAATACGGTAGTGAGAGGGTAATTGTAGTTTGTAGGTGACGGGGTTAACCTGTTCCACGATGGTGAAGGGACCAACAAATCGGGGACTTAACTTGCGAGAGGGCAGTCGCATGCGTATGTCCCGGGTGGATAGCCACACCTTTTGTCCGGGTGTGTATCTGGGTTCTTCAGACCTTCTTCTATCGGCGGTTACCTTGCTTCGACGGACTGCCCTCTGCAGATGTTGATGAGCCTCGTCCCAGACTCTCTCGCTCTCCCGGAACCAGTGATCCACTGCGGGGACATCAGATGGTTCGCCATCCCAGGGAAAGAGCGGTGGTTGGAAGCCCAGGACGCACTGGAATGGCGTGAGTCCGGTGGAGGGTTGCCGCAGTGAATTTTGGGCATATTCTGCCCAGCCCAAATACTGGCTCCAGGAGCTCTGGTGACCACTGCAGAAGGTCCTCAGGAACCGTCCCACCTCCTGAATCTTCCTCTCTGTCTGCCCGTTGGTTTGGGGATGATATCCAGAAGAGAGGCTGACGGCCACACCTAGGAGCTTGAAGAAGGCTTTCCATAGACGTGAGATGAACTGTGGACCTCTGTCCGACACAATATCTTCTGGAATACCAAATGACCTGAAGACTTGATTAAAGATATTGTCGGCTGTTTCAAAGGCTGTGGGAAGACCTTTCAGAGGGATTAGTTTGACAAACTTTGAGAATCTATCTACGATGACTAGAATACAGGTATTACCTTCTGACGAGGGGAGGTCAGTGATAAAGTCCACTCCTAGGTGTGACCAGGGACGGTTCGGAATCGGCAAGGGATGGAGCTTTCCAGCGGGTAGATGACGTGGGCTCTTGGATTGGGCACAGTCCTTACAGCCCTGAACATATTGCCTCACATCCCTTGCCATGTTTGGCCACCAGAATCGTTGGGATACTAGCGAGAGAGTATTGTTGATCCCTGGATGTCCAGTGCCTAGCGAGGTATGTAAGGAGTGGATCAGATCTACCCGGTGTTCAGGTGGTATGAACTGCCGATGAGGAGGGCATCCCGGCGGAGCAGGGGCTTCCGGAGTGGCAACGACTGGAGGAGCGTTCCAGGTGATCGGACAAATGGAGATGTGTTCGGGAAGAATCTTCGTTGGGAGTTCTTCATGATCGTGATGCTCGTGTAAACGAGAGAGAGCGTCTGCTCTTAGATTCTTGGGTCCTGGACGATAGGAAATGGAGAAATCAAAACGTGAGAAGAAAAGTGACCATCTGGCTTGACGTGGACATAGTCTCTTGGCCTCTTTGATATATTGGAGGTTTTTGTGATCTGTGATCACCTGGAACGGATGTTTGGCTCCCTCCAACCAGTGACGCCACTCCTCCAAGGCTAGCTTGATTGCTAGAAGCTCCCTGTCTCCTATGCTGTAATTCTGCTCCGCCGGGCTCAACTTCCGAGAGAAATAGGCACAGGGATGCAGTCGGGGCGGTGTATCATGATGTTGGGATAATACTGCCCCGACGCCGGTGGTGGATGCGTCCACTTCCACCACGAAAGGAAGATTTGGGTCAGGATGAGTCAGGAGTGGGGCCCTTGTGAACTCCTTCTTAAGAAGGCGGAAGGCTGCGGCTGCTTCTTTGGTCCACTCCAGTCCTTTGGGTTTACCCTTGAGGAGATTAGTGAGAGGTGATGTAATCCTGCTGTAGTCCTTGATAAACCGTCTATAAAAGTTAGCAAACCCAAGAAACCTCTGGAGCTCCTTAATGGAAGTGGGTTCTGACCAGGATAGAACAGCCTCAATTTTCTTCCCATCCATACGTATACCGGTTTGGTCAATGATGTATCCCAAGAAATGAATCGACTTCTGGTGGAATGAGCATTTCTCCGCTTTGAGGTAGAGGTGATGTTCTCTCAATGTGTGTAGGACCTCCGCAACGTGTTGGCGATGTTCGGCCTCACTCCGGGAGTAAATGAGGATGTCATCTATGTACACTATTACAAAGTGGTGAAGAAACTCCCGGAGGACTTCATGAATGAAGTTTTGGAATACGGAGGGGGCGTTGACCAGACCGTAAGGCATGACCTCATATTCATAGTGGCCAGTAGGGGTCACGAATGCTGTCTTCCATTGGTCCCCCTCACGTATTCTTATCAGATTATACGCGCTGCGGAGGTCCAATTTAGTGAAGACTTTAGCTTCTCGGAGCTGTTCCAAAGCGGCTGGTACCAGAGGAAGGGGATATCGGTATTTTACTGTACCGTTATTTAGGACCCTGTAGTCGATGCATGGACGCAGCCCTCCGTCCTTCTTGGCCACAAAGAAGAAGCTTGAGGCGGCTGGTGATTTTGAGTGACGTATGTACCCCTGACTCAGAGCCTCCCTTATGTAATCTTCCATTGCCTGATTCTCTGGAAGCGAGAGCGGGTAGATCCTACCTCTTGGCAACTGGGCATCTGGAACTAGGTCGATCGCGCAGTCCCATGGCCGATGCGGCGGTAGCTGGGAAGCTCTCTTGGGGCAGAAGACATCATGAAAGGAGCTGTACTCCTTAGGAATGTGGATAGACTGCTTCTCAGGAGGACTCTCGACCGATGTTGTAAACAAAGAAATGGGGTTCCGACCTTGAAGAGGGAGATTTGGAAAACAGGTAGGTGTACATCCAGATCCCCATTTCTTTATCTCTCCTGTGCCCCAAGAGATGATGGGATCGTGCTTCACCAGCCACGGGCGCCCTAGAATGATGTCCATATTTGCACCCTCCAGAACCAGAAATTGAATCCTCTCTTGATGTAACAACCCCACTTGAAGAAGGATGTCTTCGCATTGTCGATGGATACGGGTCGAAGATCGAGTGCACTGGGTTATCGGTTGTATCTGGTATATATGCGAGGACGCCTCAGTACGTAGGTGGAGTTGACGACAGAGGGATTGGGAGATGAAGTTCCCTGCTGACCCGGAGTCGATGAGGGCTGTGACAAGGAGAGAAATAGAGGCAGTAGTTATTTGTACGGTGGTAGTAAGTGGTTTACATTGTTCAATATTCGTACTGAATACACTCACTGAAGTCCGAATGGGACGAAGGGGACAATCCATACGGGTGTGTCCACTGACACCGCAGTATAGACACAGACCCCGGGTCAGCCTCCTCTGTCGTTCCGCTGATGTCAGTCTTCCAGACTCTATTATCATGGGTTCTGGTTCTGGAGAGGCTGTTGACTCAGGCGATTGGAGGAGTGCAGACGAGGGGGTGATGGTGTCCTGTTGATAGGAACGGAGACGATCGGAACATCGGAGAGAATGTTGGATGAATCTCTCCAGACCCATAGTATCATCTAATGTGGCCAGCTGGATTCGGAGAGTGGGTTCCAAGCCGAGCCGGTACGTGGTCAACAACGATCTCTCATTCCATCCACTTGCAGCTGCTAGAGTGCGAAACCGGAGAGCATATTCCTGTGTAGATAGAGTACCTTGCTTTAGATGATACAGCTGCTCTCCAGCGGCTACTTCCCCATCAGAACGTCCAAACACCTCTTTGAAATACTCCGTGAAGGTAGTGATGGAATTCATGACCGGCCCGGCTTGGTTCCAGATCGTCTCAGCCCATTTAAGTGCAGGCCCAGAGAGTAGTGATACGATGTAGGCGATCTTTGACTTATCTGTGGGATATAGAGAAGGTTGCATTTCGAATATGAGGGAACATTGTAACAGAAAACCATTGCACTCCCCCGCTCCGCCTGAGTAGGGCGCTGGTCGGGCCATGGGACTGGAAGGAAGGGCCGAAGAAGAAACTGTGGAGGCGGAAGTGCTCGGTGCTGGTGGTGCGTTGGAAAGTGGAGCTGGTGGCTGTAGAATCCGCTTCAACTGGTCCACCAGCTCTTGAAAGTGATCGGGGGTGCTCATGTTGTCGTCGTTATAGGTCCGGGCTTCTGTTATGAAGCGGACAGGAGACAGAGGTAAGGAAACGTTAGGGTGTTTATTAAATGACAACAAGGAGCACATGAAGGATAGCCAGGAGGATCAGGAATGATGTTGGGGTCTTTTCCTCCGTGGCTGGGTAACAGGAATACACGAGGATGGACAGCACACACCAGATACAGCTGACAGAGGATGACACAGACTTGGAAGGACTGGAAGACAGGACGATTCGGGTGGACCAGGAAGACTAGGAGGAATACAAAGAGAACAGGTAAGTAAAGCGTTTGTTTTAGCTGAGGATGACTACGCTGAGTGGTCGCTCAGTTGTCCGCTTTCGTCGAGACGAGCCCGGACAATGAGCGACTGGAGTGCTGTGCTTTTATCTGGTGCTCGTGAATGTGATGCAGCTGTGTGCTCATTAGAAGTCAGGTGATGGTGATCTTCGTGAGTGGGGATCGTGAGAGCCTGACCAATCCGTGACAATCTGTGCATTAATATAAAAAGCTTATCGGGCGTATAGGTATAATGAAGTAATATAAATAATGTATAGTTTTATACATTATATTTATCTTAAAAAAATAGCAAATAAAACACAAGATGGGCCAACTGGGCAAAAAGGGGATGTCCCTCAGACAATTTTAGAAGCTGTCATTCATTCATTCTCACCATACTCAAGGTCTTGGGCTCTTGTTTATCCTCAGAGCATCCATGTGGGATAAAAACAACAGCATTTTAACTTTGTCTTTCCTGAAACGCAGTTGCCGTTTAATGTATAGTAAATCAGCCTCATTCAAAGTATTGCGTTGCTGTGCAAAAAACCTTATGAATGCATGCTACACTTCAGACTGTACAGTGTGTTTTCTTTTTCTCATTAAGCACAGAGGTTTGAGGTATGGGATGTTTTCATTTGCCATTTACTGACAGTCGGACAGGCTCATGCAGTTCATCAAACTCCGTCTTTTAAAATCGAAATCGGTTTCTATATATATATAGTTCATGTTCATGTCTGGTGACTGGGCTGGCTAATCCTGGCCAACACCTTGACCTTCTTTGCTTTCAGGAGCTTTGATGTGGAGGCTGAAGTATGAGAAGGAGCGCTATCCTGCTGGAGAATTTGCCCTCTCCTGTGGTTTGTAATGTAATGGGCGACACAAATGTCTTGATACCTCAGGCTGTTGATGTTGATCATCCACTCTGCAGATCTCTCGCACGCCCCTATACTGAATAGAACCCCAAACCATGATTTCTCTTTCACCAAATTTGACTGATTTCTGTGAGAATCTTGGCTCCGTGCTGGTTCCAGTAGGTCTTCTGCAGTATTTGTGATGATTGGGATGCAGATCAACAGATGATTCAGCAGAAAAATCCACCTTCTGACACTTTTGCAAATAATCAACTAGAAGAAGTCAAGTTATTATTTGCTGCTCTTACAACTGGGATCCACGACAAGACTTTAGTCAGGTAGTGTAGTATATAGTATGTATATATGTATGTGTCCTACATGTATATACAGTATGTGTGTGTGCCCTATAAGTATATGTGTGTCTTGTGTGTGTGTTCTGACAGTAGGCTTCTTGGCTTCCTTTCTCATTAGCTGTAGTAGAAATGTTCTGCTTTCTGTCTGTCTGGTGTTGAAACGAGCGTTTCTCTTCTTCTTCTCCAGTCATTCAGATCTGTCTGTCATGTCAAACTCTCCTCGTCTCCAACCCAAACACTGAGAGCTGGGGAAAATATATCTAGTAGTGAGCCTAGTGAGTCGTCTTCTCTAAAGGGCTCATTTGTAAACGAGGGCTCATTTACAATTTTTGAATAGTTGTTTATGGCCTTTGCATCAGATCTGGTATGTTGTGTTGGGAATTGTGCATACTACTGAGTGTACACTGCATGCTGATGTTTAAAAAAGAATAGGCATTAATCCATGATAAACAATTCAGTGTTTTACTTAGTTGTCACCTGACCTCCAGCTGAACCTCAAACTCTGAATTATTGAAAAAGTAATAAAATGAATTTATGAATATTTGACATTTACTGTTAGCAGACGCTTTACCCAAAGAGACTTACAAGTGAGGATAAAAGAAGTGAGGAAATCATCTTAGAGTAGCAGAAAATTAATGAGAAATTACTAAATATTGTCATTATTTTGCATAAAAATAGTTATATAAAGAGCTTTTTAATTGGTCCATATTCATTACTTATTTGCCTTATTTATTTACTTATTAATTATTATTTTGGCGTCACGGTGGCGCAGTGGGTAGCACAATCGCCACAGTCCAAACACATGCGCTATAGGGAAATTAACTAAATTGTCTGTAGTGTATGAGTGTGTGTGAGAATGTGCAGTACTAGGTTGCGGCTGGAAGGGCATCGGCTGCGTAAAACATATGCTTGATAAGTTGGCGGTTCATTCCGCTGTGGTACTAAAGGGACTAAGCTTAAAAAATTATTTATATCATTGAAAGAATATTTTTATAGTTATTTTAAGCTATTTATGAATGCTTTGACAGCTTTTCATTTTAATGCTTTTATATCTGTGCATTTTTTTTGTCATTTAAACCAGTGTTTCCCAACCTTGTTCCTGAAGGCACACCAACAGTACAAATTTTGGATGTCTCCCTTACCTGACTAATTAACTTCAGGTCTTGGAGTCTCTTCTTATGTTCTAATTAGGTGATTCAGGTGTGTTTGATTAGGGAGACATTGAAAATGTGTACTGTTGGTGTGCCTTCAGGAACAGGGTTGGGAAACACTGATTTAAACTATATATTAAACACATTTTTTGTTCATTCATTCATTTTCCTTCGGCTTAGTCCCTTTATTCATCAGGGGTCGCCACAGAGGAATGAACCGCCAGCTATTCCAGCATATGTTTTACACAGCCAATTTATTTTTTGAGGGACCATTTTGAGGGATGAAAACAAAAACAATGGTCTTAATGTTACATTTTTAATTTCCATAGCTTCCGAGAATCCAAAAAGGTCCACATATTGACACAGATTGCACATATATAATGTTATGATGGCTTTTTAAATGTTAAGATATGGTTAAATTGCCTTTTGTTACAGTTACGAAATAGTTTTACAATAAGTAGGAAACGTTCATGGGCCAGTTACATTGCCACATCAAAATGGTCGATAGGAAACCCATGCCAACATGGGGACAACATGCAAACTCCACACAGAAATTCTAAGCGGCCCAGCCGGGACTCAAACCAGTGACCTTCTTGCTGTGAGACCACAGCGCTAACCACTGAGCCACCATGCCGCCCACAACTTACAAAATAATAAAAAAACTTGTATTGTTTTTGTTTAACTTGAACTTCTAAACAAACAAACAAACAAATAAAAATTAATAATGTGGAAGGCACAGTGGCTCAGTGGTTAGCACTGTGGCATGACAGCAAAAAGGTAGCTGGTTCGAGTCCCAGCTGGGTCAGTTGCATTTCGGTGTGGAGTTTGCATGTTCTCCCCGCGTTGGTGTTGGTTTCCTCCGGGTGCTCCGGTTTCCCCCAAAGTCCAAACACATGCGCTATAGGAGAATTGTGCAAGCTAAATTGGTCGTAGTGTATGTGTGTGAATGAGAGTGTATGGGTGTTTCCCAATGATGGGTTGCAGCTGGAAGGGCATCCGCTGTGTAAAATATATGCTGGATATGTTGGCGGTTCATTCCACTGTGGCGACCCCAGACTAATAAAGGGACTAAGCCGAAAAGAAAATGAATGAATAAATAAATGAAAATGAATAACGTGGATGGCGCAGTGGCTCAGTGGTTAGCACTGCCGCCTGACAACAAAAAAAGTCGCTGGTTCGAGTCCCAGCTGGGTGTCCTCAGGGTGTTCCGGTTCCCCCCACAGTCCAAACACATGCGCTATAGGGGAATTTATTAACTAAATTTCCCGTAGTGTATGAATGTGTGTGAATGAGTGTGTATGGGTGTTTCCCAGTGCTGGGTTGCAGCTGGAAGGGTATCTGCTGTGTAAAACATATGCTGGATAAGTTGGCGGTTCATTCCGCTGTGGCGACCCCTGATAAATAGAGGGACTAAACCACAGCAAAATGAATGAATGAAGAAATGAATAACTAAACCACTAATAATATTAATCGTAACATTATATATATATATATATATATATATATATATATATATATATATATATATATATATATATATATATATATATATATATATATATATATATATACATTTATAAACAAAAAACATGACTAATAAATACAAATAGATCCATATTATCCCTGATTACTATGTTTGGCTCTTTATTTATTTTCTCATTTAAGAAGAAACATTTAAGACAAGAAAAACTGAAAGAGAAAAATCATAAAGCGCTTCATCCGCACGCTCACTCCATCAGCCGATGTGTGTCCAGATATTATTACAGGAATATGTTCGTGATTTTATGCTTTGGTAAAAGATCCAGAAACCGGTGACAGAACGAGGAGCATAAAACCGGCTTCATGTGCTCAGTTCTCCTCTCCGCAGAGAAACACATTATGGATATACTATAGAAATGCAGACTTCAAATCCAATCACTTTGTTTCTAAGCAACAAACTAATGTCCTTCCCAATATCGCTGCTCTTTTTCTAGGAAACAATGAGAATAAACAAGAAAACACTGACTAAACTCTCCACACAGCTGCTCATCTGGCAGATACCACAATTATAATAATAATACATCATTTGTACTGCTTTACATTTCCTCGTTTACTTCAGCTTAGTCCCTTTATTCATCAGGTTTCCACAGAGGAATGAACCGCCAATTTATACAGCATCTGTTTTCTAACTTCCGACTGCCACCCAGCACTGGGAAACATCCATACACTCTCTTTCACACATACACCTTTTAGTTTAATCAATTCCCCTATAGCGCTTGTGTTTGGACTGTGAGGGAAACCGGAGCACCCGGAGGAAACCAACACCAAGACGGGGAGAACATGCAAACTCCACACTGAAAATGCCAAATGGCCCAGCCGGGACTCAAACCAGCGACCTTCTTGCTGTGAGGCCACAGTGCTATCCACTGAGCCACCATGTCACTATACATGTAATGTAAATAACATATTTACAGACATATTTATAAAATAAATAAATTAAATTACATTATTAAGTTATTATTAATAAATATAAGTTTATATAATTTATTATATATTATTTATTATATTTATATATATTATATATATTCTTTATTATATATTTCAGACTGTCTTTAAAATGAAAAGAAAAGCACATCATACATAAACTGTATTATTTTTATACAGTTATTGGATATATGATTGTATTAAGCATTTTATTAAATCATTACATTTACATTTTTATGGAGATGTTACATTTTATGTGCAACATTTGTACAAAATTGTACATTAATAATTCTGATGCAATATTTGATATGTTTTTTTTATAATTAATAGGATCTTTCTGTAAACTATTTGTACATTATACAAAAATCCTCATATTTCCTGAAGCATGACTGGAAAAGGAAAAAACCAAAACCACTAAAGAAACTTTGATTGATATTAACTGAAATCAATATTATCAATATTAAATTAACATTCAATTTTGAAAAGTCTTACAGTGCTCATCATATATAAGTACACCCTTCTCAAATCTCTCTTTTAAATTCATTTTTTTAATAGGTAGCTGTACAATATTATATTTGTGCATATACATTAGATTAGTCAGTACTGAAGCCAAATCTGGAGCTTATCTAACAAAATAACTTATGATAACGGTCCAAAAACTAGTAAAGACAAATATATTTGCTATAGAAAAATATTAAATACAAATTTAAAAAGAGGAAAAATCAAGAGAAGCAAAAAAAAAATTACATTTAGTTGAAATTTTGTAGGTTGTAATTTTTTGCAATATTTTGTATATAGTATGTTTGGTGACCAAAATATGATTTTAATAAATATATCTGTTTAATAAATGTGTTTTGTTTAAATGCAGCAAAATACACTGCCTATATTCACTGAGAAATGGAGAAAACTGTTCATTTTCAAAATGGGCTGTGCTCAATTATGCTGAGCACTCACTCACTCACTCACTCACTCACTCACTCACTCACTCACTCACTCACTCACTCACTCACTCACTCACTCACTCACTCTGTCTGTCTGTCTGTCTATCTATCTATAGCCACTCTTTTAATTTTCTTTTCTTTTTTTAAATAGAGCAAGGAATTTTTCACAGTATGTCTAATAATATTGTTTCTTCTGGAGAAAGTCTTTTTTGTTTTATTTCAGCTAGAATAAAAGCAGTTTTTAAAAATTTTAAACACCATTTTAAGGTCAAAATTATTAGCCTCTTTTAGCCTATACAGCTGAAGTCAGAATTATTCGCCCCCCCCTTTGAATTTGATTTCTTGTTTAAATATTTCGCAAATGATGTTTAACAGAGCAAGGACATTTTCACAGTATGTCTGATAATATTTTTTCTTCTGGAGAAAGTCTTATCTGTTTTATTTCGGCTAGAATAAAAGCAGTTTTTAATTTTTTTTCTGAACCATTTTAAGGTCAAAATTATTAGCCCCTTTAAGCAACTTTTTTTAACGGATTACAGAACAAACCATCGTTATACAATAACTTGCCTAATTACCCTAACCTGCCTAGTTACCCTAATTAAGCCCTTAAATGTCACTTTAAGCTGTATAGAAGTGTCTTGAAGAATATCTAGTCTAATATTATTTACTGTCATCATGGCAAAGATAAAATAAATCAGTTATTAGAGATGAGTTATTAAAACTATTATGATTAATAATTTGTTGAAAAAATCTCCTCTCTGTTAAACAGAAATTAGGGAAAACATAAACAGGGGGGGCTAATAATCCAGTAGTGTAAGAGTGTGAATGAGTGTGTATGGGTGTTTCCTAGTGTTGGATTGCGGTTGGAAGGGCATTCACTGCGTAAAACATATGCTGGATATGTTGCCGGTTCGTTCCGCTGTGGCGACCCCAGATTAATAAAGGGACTAAGCCGAAAAGAAACTGAATGAATGAATGAATGATAATAATTATCTTATGATAATCTCTCTATATGTAAAGGTTACTGTATGCAAAAATTAGTAATGCTGATGCCATGTATATTTTTATAATATGACCTCTCTGTATATAGGCAAGGCAGGCAAGGCAAGTTTATTTATATAGCACATTTCATACACAGTGGCAATTCAAAGTGCTTTACATAAACAGGAATAAAAGAAACAAGTGTAAGAGAAATAAAAACAAATAATAGAAATGGTAAAAATAGAAATAAAATTAAATAAAAGCTGATAAAATGTGTTATAAAGAATTAAAAGGAAGAGAAAAACATAATAGTTCGATCTGTCGGACGTAGAACATATATATACATATATATGTCCTCATATTTCAAGGAGAATGACTAGAAAAAAGTTGTAGACTAATTAACAAACTATTCAAGAGCAAAAGAAATATATAAATATAGAATATTATTACATTATATATAAAATATAATCAACTTTTTAATATAAACAAAAAAGACATCATTTATATTTATATATTTCATTTTTTTTTCATCTTTATATATAATCAGCATATGTGTGTGGGTGTGTCAAATATAATAAGAATGTATATATAAATCTGATATGAATAATAGAAGCTGCAGCCTTATATTTCTATGCAAACATGATTGTAAAAGTTAATTAAATCTGAAAATGACGCCTTGATTAGTGCAATCTGAAGCCTAATGGACTTTATTAGAGAATAGACACGCGCACGCACACATACACACACACACACACACACACGCGCAATCTTCTCCTTTTTTCAGCCTTTTCTTCTTCGCTTTTCTGATATAATGAAATTGGAAAATAACTTGTATTTCTTTAAAACATTTCTTAATATACAAGGCTGCTCTCATATCATCGGGCGCAGAAGGAAATAAGGCACCTTCTCCCGAGAGATAATAAAAGAATTGAATTTTTCCTTATCGGCCCGGTCATCTATTTTTCCACGGAATGCTATTACTTGCTGCCCGCGGTTGCTAGGCAACAGGAAATATTAATAGGGGCTTTTATTAGGCAGGCTTTCACAGCGCAGCACTAAAAAGAAGAAGTGGAAAACATGAATGTGTTACAAAAATCTTTAGCGCTCTCGCAGCTTCTTTCTTTTTTTTGCGCAAGTCTATGTTTCCCTCTTGATTTATGGCGCCTTCCCCTCATTTATGGGAAATAGCGGTGTGAAATAAGAAAATGGTACATTACCCTGAAGGACTATTTGAAAATAAATAATCGCAAAGGTGAAAAGAAAGCTGTTTAAAAACCAGGGGGGTTCGTTCTCTCTCTCTCTTTCTCTTTTTTCCCTTCTCCTTCTCTCTCTCGTGTGTTCACGTTTGGCCAGATTTCACAGGCCTATTGAACAGCCCAATGTTTTCCCCGTATTTCTGCGGATCCATCAATCATCGGTGTAATATTCCTTGCAGGAAATGCATTCTATTACGCTCTCTGAACTGCCATGGAGGGAAAGAAAATAAAAGATATTAATAGTTCCATAAAGCATTTCTGCTACAAATGTAATCCTTGAGTTGGGCCATGATGCAAATATCTTCTGCTTTATTTTGATGCATCGCACATCCGCTTTGGAGGAAAACTCAAGACAAAAGCTACCATGCTGTTCTTCTGTGTGATTTTTTTATTTATTACGTTTTTAATGTAATTGAATATGTTTTTTTTTTTATTTATTTGATCTTCATGCTTATTTTTACATCTATTTGTATTTTTTTATCAATTTTACAAGCATTTTAATATTTATTTTACTCATTTTCATTTGCTTATATTAGTATAGCACAAACATCTTCTGCTTTATTTTGATGCATTGCACATCCGCTTTGGAGGAAAACTCAACACAAAAGCTACCATGCTGTTCTTCTGTGTGAAAATCAGAACTTTATTTATTTATTGTTTTTATAAATGTAATGAAATGTTTTTTTTTTTTGTAATTTATTAAAATAAAAAAATTGTTTATTTAATATTTTGTTTTATTATATTTTTATAAATTTTCTAAGCATTTTTTATTAATGCATCGCACATCCATTTCAGAGGAAAACCTAAAGAAGCTGCCATGCCGTTCTCCTGTGTGATTTTTTTATTTATTACTTTTTTAATGTAATTGAATATGTTTTATTTTTTATTTATTTGATCTTCATGCTTATTTTTACATCTATTTGTATTTTTTATCAATTTTACAAGCATTTTAATATTTATTTTACTCATTTTCATTTGCTTTTATTAGTATAGCACAAATATATTCTGCTTTATTTTGATGCATCGCACATCTGTTTTGGAGGAAAACTAATGAAATAAGCTGCCATGCTGTTCTTCTGTGTGAAACTCTGAATTTTATTTATTTATTGTTTTTATAAATGTAATTAAATGTTTTTTTTTTTTGTAATTTATTAAAATAAAAAAAATGTTTATTTAATATTTAGTTTTTATTATATTTGTATTAATTTTATCAGCATTTTTTTATTAATGCATCGCACATTCATTTCAGAGGAAAGCCTAAAGAAGCTGCCATGCCGTTCTCCTGTGTGATTTTTTTATTTATTACGTTTTTAATGTAATTGAATATGTTTTTTTTTTTCAATTTATTTGATCTTCATGCTTATTTTTACATCTATTTGTTTAATTTTTAAATTAATTTTAAAAAGCATTTTAATATTTATTTCATTTATTTTCATTTGCACACATGCTTTTATATATAGCAAAAATATATTCTGCTTTATATTGATGCATTGCACATCTGTTTTGGAGGAAAACTACTGAAAAAAGCTGCCATGCTGTTCTTCTGTGTGATAATCAGAACTTTATTTATTTATTACTTTTAAAAATGAAATTAAATGTGTGGGTTTTTTTTGTAATTTATTTGTCCTAGTATTCATTGAAGGCCTTACTGAAGGATCTCCTCAACAATGGACCACTGTTGTATTCTTCGTGTGCTTCTCTTTTTGTTGATTTTTTACATCTATTTGTATTTTTTATCAATTTTACAAGCATTTTAGTATTTATTTTACTTATTTTCATGTGCACAGATGCTTTTATTAGTATAGCACAAACATCTTCTGCTTTACACTGATGCATCGCACATCCATTTTGGAGAAAAAAATATCTGCCTTGCCCTTCTTCTGTGTGATAATCAGAATGTTTTTATTCATGAATTACTTTATTCATGTCATTAAATGTGTTTCTTTTGTAATTTATTTGATCTTTTTGTTTATTTTTACATCTATTTGTATTTTTTAACTCATTTTACAAGCACTTTATTATTTATTTAATTCATTTTTGTTTGCACATATGTTTTTGTCAGTACAGCTAAAATATCTTTTGCTTTCTATTGATGCATCTGTTTCGGAGAAAAACTAAAAAAATCATCTGCTTTGCTGTTTTCCATTCCTCTGTGTGGTAATCTGTCATTTTTTTGTTTACCTCTTTTAATTAATAATGTAATTTAAAAATTTTTTTCATTCATTTTAATATCTTTTTGTTTATTTTTACCTCTATTTGTATTTCTTTTTATTAATTTCTTCTTTTTTTTTACTTTTGATGTTGATAATTTTACTCTACGGTTTAACAAAGTGACTTTTATTGACATTTTAGTAGTTTGAAATAATGTATAATGTGTAAGAAATATTATATAGAGAGAGTATAATACAATATATTATAATATAGGTGTTGCAGTGGCGCAGTAGGTAGTGCTGTCGCCTCGCAGCAAGAAGGTCGCTGGTTCGAGCCTCGGCTCATTTGCCGTTTCTGTGTGGGATTTGCATGTCCTCCCTGCATTCGCGTGGGTTTCCTCCAGGTGCTCCGGTTTCCCCCACAGTCCAAAGACATGCAGTACAGGTGAATTGGGTAGGCTAAATAGTCCGTAGTGTATGTGTGTGTGATAATGTGTTTCCCGGTGATGGGTTGCGGCTTTTTTTGCGCTGCGTAAAACAAATGCTGGATGAGTTGGCGGTTCATTCCGTTGTGGAAACCCCGGATTAATAAAGGGACTAAGCCGACAAGAAAATGAATGAATGAATATTATAATATAGATTTTCTAATATATTGAGTCTGTGACATACAATGTACTGCAGGTTATTACAAGGTTTTTGTAGCATAATATACAACACCAACTCAGACAATATAGCACGTTAAACTATTAAAACTGTTCATAAAAGTCAATTTTTCAAACTTTTAAAGGTTAAAAGATCAAGATCCCATAACGCAATTCAAAAACAGAAATAAAAAATAAATAAAATAAACAAAAAGGGCACATTTTCGGATATTATTTACAGTGCACATTTACACTTTCAGCAGACACTATTCCACTGCTACTTTATATACAGTATATGTGTAATTTTTAGGATTCATCTGTATAGCATCATGCTCTATATTTGCTATTCCAAAATCACAAGTGATATTATTAGCACAACAATTGGAGTTCAAGACGAAGGAAAACAAAGCTGGCGTTTTCCATTCTTCAGTCTGCATTTGACGACACTCATCAGACACACCAAACGCTGCAAACCCTTTCGGTGGGCATTTTAGTTTCAAATCTTGGGTGGATTTCAACCAAAATACATTTGATTAAAGCTGGTGGAAGGCAGAGCGGCCACAAATAGCCTGAGAGTTTGGGCAGGCCATCATCTTCAGGCTATTTCTGGTTGAGCAGCGACCGCAGGCCGGTTCATTCAGGCGGTGATGAATCTACCAGTGCAAGTACAGCGCTGTAAAACCATTACTGCGCTCAGCCATTATACCTGCACACTGCACTGACGCACAACAACACACACAAACATTTTACATTGCTTTTCATGCATGCATTCGGTGACTTTCAATGTATTAAGAACATGCATGACAATTAAATATAACCCTAATACGTTTCGATATACACTGCAAGAAAAAAAGAATAATGAATACACATTCTAGTTTGTGTTTGCATTTAGGAGAGGGATTTTCAATGCATTAAAAACATGCATGAGAAGTTACCCTAGCCCTAACCTTAACCTTAATAAATGTCTACATACTGTGTAGTTAAAAAAGCTTTTCTTACTTAGACTTTTAGTCTTGTTACAATATCTAAAATATCTAAACATTCTTAAACAAAGAAGCACTATCTAGACAAGGAAAAAATGCTATATTATATATGTATATTATAAGAAAACAATAACAAATGAGATCAAATTCCTTATAATACAGCAAACAGCATGATTTGAGTCACTATTGATTTGAGAGTGACTTTCACTGCATTAAAACTTAAACCTACATGAGAGCTAACCCTAGCCCTAACCTTAACCTTATTAAATTTCTACAAGAACTGCAAAACAAACATGCTGTTCTTAGAGTTTTAGTCCTGTTTCTAGTCCAAATATCTAAAAATTATTAAATCAAGAAGCATTTTCTAGACAAGTAAAAAAAAGCATATTATAATAAAAAGAATCACAAACGAGACCCTCCAAAATCCTTATAACACAGAAAACGGCATGATTTGAGTTATTCAATGCTAAAACAATTGTGGTAAACGTAACATGACTGATATTTATTGAACAGTGTCTCTGATTTCCAAATTCCACTGTAGATTAATATTAAATTATTGGTCTATAATCATCATTTGTGCTTTTCTCCAATGCACTGACATCACCAAATCCTTGGCATTAATGAATAAACACATTCCAGTTTGGAATTGAGCAGAGTGACCTGGGAACTAACCCTAGCCCTAACCTTAACCTAACCTTTAGACAGTTTAAAATATTATCAACTGTATATTATAAGAAAAACATTAACAAATGAGACTCTCCAAATTCCTTATAATACAGAAAAGACCTTATTTGATGCCCTAAATGCTAAAAAATTGTGTTAAATGTAACAAGACTGATATTTATTGAACGCTGTCTCTGATTTTCAAACTCCACTACAGTTTCATATATAAATACTTTTCTAAAAGTGAATATACAGTATATTTACATCAACGCAGTAAAATCATTGCATCCTTGGCATTAATGAATGCACACATTTAGCAGAGTGACTTTCACTGCATTAAAACTTAAACCTACATGAGAGCTAACCCTAGCCCTAACCTTAACCTTATTAAATTTCTACATACACTGCAAAACAAATATGCTGTTCTTAGAGTTTTAGTCTTGTTTCTAGTCCAAATATCTAAAAATTATTAAATCAAGAAGCATTTTCTAAAAAAGTTTTAAAAAAAGCATATTATAATAAAAACAATAACAAACAAGACCCTCCAAAATCCTTATAATACAGCAAACAGCATGATTTGAGTCATTAAATGCTAAAACAATTGTGGTAAACATAACATGACTGATATTTACTGAACATTGTCTCTGATTTCCAGATTCCACTGTAGATTAATATTAAATTATTGGTCTATAATCATCATTTGTGCTTTTCTCCAATGCACTGACATCACCAAATACTTGGCATTAATGAATAAACACATTCCAGTTTGGAATTGAGCAGAGTGACCTGAGAACTAACCCTAGCCCTAACCTTAACCTTATTAAATTTCTACAAGAACTGCAAAACAAACATGCTGTTCTTAGAGTTTTAGTCCTGTTTCTAGTCCAAATATCTAAAAATTATTAAATCAAGAAGCATTTTCTGAAAAAGTTTTAAAAAAAGCATATTATAATGAAAACAATAACAAACGAGACCCTCCAAAATCCTTATAACACAGCAAACAGCATGATTTGAGTTATTCAATGCTAAAACAATTGTGGTAAACGTAACATGACTGATATTTATTGAACAGTGTCTCTGATTTCCAAATTCCACTGTAGATTAATATTAAATTATTGGTCTATAATCATCATTTGTGCTTTTCTCCAATGCACTGACATCACCAAATCCTTGGCATTAATGAATAAACACATTCCAGTTTGGAATTGAGCAGAGTGACCTGGGAACTAACCCTAGCCCTAACCTTAACCTAACCTTTAGACAGTTTAAAATATTATCAACTGTATATTATAAGAAAAACATCAACAAATGAGACTCTCCAAAATCCTTATAATACAGAAAAGACATTATTCGATGCCCTAAATGCTAAAAAATTGTGTTAAATGTAACATGACTGATATTTATTGAACGCTGTCTCTGATTTTCAAATTCCACTGTAGATTAGTATTAAATTATTGGTCTAAAAATTAATGTACAGTATAATTTGTGCTTTTCTTCAATGCATTGACATCACCAAATCCTTGGCATTAATGAATAAACACAGTCCAGTTTGGAATTTAGCAGAGTGACCTGAGAACTAACCCTAGCCCTAACCTTAACCTTATTAAATTTCTACATACACTGCGAATAAAAGAGAGTTTTAGTCTTAATTTTAGACCAAATATCTAAAAATTTCTAAATCAAGTAGCATTTTTAGACAGTTTAAAATACTGTCAACTATATATTTTAAGAAAAACATTAACAAATGAGACTTTTCCAAATTCCTTATAATACAGAAAAGACATTATCTGAGTCCTTAAATGGTAAAAAAATTGTGTTAAATGTAACATGACTGATATTTATTGAACGCTGTCTCTGATTTCCAAATTCCACTACAGATTCATATATATACTGTTCTAAAAAAGAATATACAGTATAATTTCTGTCTATTAATGTTTTTCATCAATGCATTAACATCACAGCATCCTTGGCATCGATGAATAAACACATTCCAGTTTGTATTTGCATAAAGCAAAGTGAACTGAGAGCTAACCCTAGCCCTAACCTTAACCTTATTAAATTTCTACATACACTGCAAAACAGACATGCTGTTCTTAGAGTTTTAGTCTTGTTTCTAGTGCAAATATCTAAAAATTATTAAATCAAGAAGCATTTAGAAAAAAATACATTATAATAAAAACAATAACAAACGAGACCCTCCATAATCCTTATAACACAGAAAACGGCATGATTTGAGTTGCTAAATGCTAAAAAAGAGTGGTAAAAGTAAATACAGTATAATTTCAGCCTATTAATGTTTTTCATTAATGCATGCTGGCATTAATGAATACACACATTCCAGTTTGTATTTGCATTTAGCAAAGTTTCACTGCATTAAAAACATACATGAGAGCTAACTCTAGCCCTAACCTTAACCTTATTAAATTTCTTCAAACACTGCAAAACTAACATGCCTTTCTTACTTATAGTTTTAGCCTTGCTTCTAATCTAAATGTATAAAAATTATTAAATCAAGCAGCATTTTCTAGACAAGTAGAAAATGTATAAAAAAAAACAGTAACAAATGAGACCCTTGAAGTGTCTTATAATACAGAAAACGACAAAATTTTCTAAGCAAATATGTGGTAAATAACTGATATTT
This sequence comes from Danio aesculapii, assembly GCF_903798145.1. Lineage (NCBI taxonomy): Eukaryota > Metazoa > Chordata > Actinopteri > Cypriniformes > Danionidae > Danio > Danio aesculapii. Next base: position 60,590,825 of record NC_079440.1, read on the forward strand.
CTTGAATGTTGTCTTTGATTTCCAAATTCCACTGCAGATTATTATTTAAATAATCATCTGAAAGTGAATATCCCGGTATAGCTCCAGCCTATTAATGCTTTTCTTTAATGCATTGACATCACAGCATCCTTGGCATCGGTGAATAAACACATTCCAGTTTGTATTTGCATTAAGCAAAGTGACCTGAGAGCTAACCCTACCCCTAACCTTAACCTTATTAAATTTCTACATACACTGCAAAAACAATCTTTTCTTATTTAGAGTTTTAGTCTTATTTTTTGTCCAAATATCTAATGACTAAATCAAGAAACATTTTCTAGAAAAGTAAAAACAAAGTCTATTATAAGAAAAACAATAACAAATGAGACCCTCCAAAATCCTTATAACACAGAAAACGGCATGATTTGAGTCACTAAATGAGTGGTAAAAAAGAGTGGTAAAAGTAAATACAGTACAATTTCAGCCTATTAATGCTTGTATCAATGCATTAACATCACAGCATCCTTGGCGTTAATGAATACACACATTCCAGTTTGTATGTGCATTTAGCAGAGTGACTTTTACTGCATTAAAAACATATGAGCTAACTCTAGCCCTAACCTTAATCTTATTAAATTTCTACATACACTGCAAAAAAAAAAAATCTTTTCTTATTTAAAGTTTTAGTCCTATTTCTTGTCCGAATATCTAATGACTAAATCAAGAACCATTTTCTT
>NC_079440.1:60596540-60614040 GCF_903798145.1 Danio aesculapii
TTCATATTTAGATTTGTTGGTGATTTCAATAACAAATTGAAAATACCTGAAAAATAGATTTTAATAATTTAATATTTAATTTGTGTTTCTCATTTGTTCAAAATTTATTTTTATTTGTCTGTTTTGTCCAGTAATTTGCATATATATATATATATATATATATATATATATATATATATATATATATATATATATATATATATATATATATATATATATATATATATATATATACACACATACATACATACCGGCCACTTTATTAGGTACACCTGTCCAACTCAAATTTCTAATCAGGTGGCATGGTTGTTGGTGCCAGATGGTCTAGTCTGAGCATTTCAGAAACTGCTGATATACTGGGATTTTCATGCACAACCATCTCTAGGGTTTACAGAGAATGGTCCAAAAAAAGAGAAAATATCCAGTGATGGGCAGTTCTGTGGGACGCAAAAGCCTTGTCCATCTTTTTATGACCATCTCCTCAAGCAGGATAACACACCATGTCATAAAGCACAAATCATCTCAGACTGGTTTCTTGAACATGACAATGAGTTCACTGTACTCAAATGGCCTCCACAGTCACCAGTTCTCAATCCAATAGAGCACCTTTGGGATGTGATGGAACGGGAGATTTGCATCATGGATGTGCAGCCAACAAATCTGCAGCAACTGTGTGATGCTATCATGTCAATATGGAGCAAAATCTCTGAGGAATATTTCCAGTACCTCGCTGAATCTATGCCACGAAGAATTAAGGCAGTTCTGAAGACAAAAAGGTGTAAGGTGTACCTAATAAAGTGGCCGGTGAGTGTAGATATACATAGTTTTTTAATTAATTAATTTATTCATTTATATCCAAGTAGTCTAATTATTGTATTATATTTAGTTATGTTTATTTACTTATTTATTTTGCAGCATTGGCTTCCTCTAAATTGTTTTATTTTATTAGGTTGTGTTTTTTATTTATTTTTAATTTAATTTATTACAAAGTTGGCATATTTTGACAACATAGATACCTTTTTATTTAAACAACTTGTTTAACAAAGAAAAAAATGCAATATATATTTTATGAATTAATTTAAATATTCTTTTAATGTTATTTTATTCCCATTATTCATATCCATTGAGAGAATGTTCAGCGGTGTGTTATTTTAGGTTATAAAATTTAAATCATTTAATATCCATTTTACTTCATATTATTTTTATTTATTTAATTTAATTTCTGATTTATTTCAGTTAATACAAAATGGTGCTTAAATATTAAGAATATTTAAAATATATATATTTACAATGATCTAAACAACACATATTTATAGAGTTTTAACAAACGAAAACAACATTGCATCATTCCAGATTTAACTTCAATCCAAAACTAATTGCACAAAATGAGAAAATTACATTAATCTAATATTACAATTCTATTACACCCTATTTAAGAGCAAGATTCGCCCTTCCTCAGAATTCCTCAATGCTTTCCCAGAGTTAGAGAGCTGAGTTTCTGTCTTTATTAGGGAGTTTCCACAGATGGCAGATTTGACGACACTCCTGATATTTCTTTATGGCCCTCAGAGTCTGAGTTAAACAGCAGAAAATACAGTAATGAAGAGAAGGAGGAGCAGAAAAACAGCAGAAATCCCTCCCTGCAGAGACTCAAGAATCGCTAGCAGAGCAAGTACACACTCATTAACACAGACCGAGAGCTCTGGTCAATCAGAGAAACACAACACTTCACTAAATACAATTAAAAATCAATATAACAACCATTGAAGTGTGAACAGGGAGTTACTGAGACTTTCATTTCTAGTATGCACTTGTAACAGAAAATGAATATTGAGTAGGGGGCGGGGCTTTATTTTTGAGCTTCTACTATCATCTTTCACTTTTAATGGGTGGAGAGGTGTGGCTTATATAGGTGTGGATTATTTTACCCAATCAGAGTCATTGGAGAAGGACGAATTGAGTTGAGTTGTTGATTAAAGATTTACTCTGAACAGATCATTTTCATTCAGTGAGTATTTGACTCAGGACTCACTATAAACAAATCATTTGAATCAGTGTAATAGTTGACTCACTGTTGATTTTAGTGAGCAGTTGACTTCAGAACCACTCTAAACAGATCGCTTGAATCAGTGAGCTGTTTATTCGAGACTCACTCTAAACAAATCATTTGAATCAGTGAGTTGTTTGCTGAAGACTCTAAACAAATCATTTGAATCAGTAAGTTGTTTACAAAAAACTCACTCTCAATGAATCATTTGAATCAGTGAGTAGTTGACTAAAGACTCACTCTGAACAGATCATTTGAATCAGTGAGTTGTTTACTGGAGACTCATTCTGAACAGATAATTTGAATCAGTGAGTTGTTTACTAAAGACTCACCCTGAACAGATCAATTGAATCAGTGAGTAGTTAATAAAAAAATTACTCTGAACAGGTCATTTTCATTCAGTGAGTATTTGACTCAAGATGCACTATAAACAAATCATTTGAATCAGTGTAATAGATGACTCAAGACTCACTGTTAACAGATCTTTTGAATCAGTGAGTTGTTTACTTGAGATTCACTCTGAACAGATTATTTGAATCAGTGAGTTGTTTACTGGAGATTTACTCTGAACAGAACATTTGAATCAGTGAGTAGTTGACTCAAGACTCACTCTATACAGATCATTTGAATCAGTGAGCTGTACACTGGTGACTTACTTTGAAAGAACCATATGAATCAGTGGAGACTCAATATGAACAAATAATTTGAATCAGAGAGTTGTTTGTGGAGACACTATTGATGATTAATTTGAATCAGTGAGTAGTTGACTAAGCACTACAGATCATTTGAGTCAGTGAGCAGTTGACCAAAGACTCACTCTGAACAAATCATTGGACTCAGTAAGTAGCTACTCACTCTAAACAGAATATTTGAATTAGCGAGTTGTTTACTGGAGACTCACTATGAACAGATCAGTTGAATCAGTGAGTAGTTGACTAAAGATTTACCCTGAACAGATCATTTGATTCAGTGAGTATTTGACTCAAGACTCACTATAAACAAATAATTTGAATCAGTGAATAGTTGACTCAAGACTCGCTATAAACAGATCATTTGAATCAGTGAGTTGTTTACTGTAGACACTCTGGACAGATCAATTGAATCTGTGAGTTGTTTACCGGAGACTCACTCTGAACAGATCATTTGAATCAGTGAGTTGTTAACTGAAGATTCACTCTGAACAAATTTTTTGAATCAGTGAGTTGTTGCTGAAGACTCACTCTCAAGGAATCATTTGAATCAGTGAATAGTTGACTAAAGACTCACACCGAACAGATAATTTGAATCAGTGGGTTGTTAACTCAAGAATCAAGTACAGCAAAACAAATATTTGAATCAGTGAGTTGTTGACTGGAGATTCACTCTGAACAGATCGTTGGACTCAGTAAGTCGTTGACTCAAGACTCACTCTGAATGGATCATTTGAATCAGTGAGTAGTTGACTCAAGAATCACTCTAAAAAGATTATTTAAATCAATGAGCTGTATACTGATAACTCACTTTAATTAGATAATCTGAATCAGTGAGTTGTTAACTGGAGGTTCAATATGGACAGATCAATTGAATCAGTGAGTACTTGACTCAAAACTCACTTTAAACAGATAATTTGAATCAGTGAGTAGTTTACTAAAGAATCACTCTAAACAGATCAATTGAATCAGTGAGTAGTTGACTCAAGATTCACTCTGAACAAATCATTTGAATCAGTAAGTCGTTTACTGGAGACTCACTCTTAATGAATAATTTGAATCAGTAAGTATTTGACTAAAGACTCACTCTGAACAGATCATTTGAATCAGTGAGTTGCCGACTCAAGAATCAAGTACAGCAAAAAAATACTTAGTAGTTCAATAAAGTGTTCCCTATGCACTAAGCACACTAGAGCATGAGCTGGGACTCACCGAGGGCATCTGGCTGGATAGCAGGTGCCCGTCCTGCGCCAGCATGTTGGTCATCATGAGCGCGGGCAGCTCCGGGTACGAGTACGGGTTGATCAGGCCGTTGTGAGGGATGGAGTGGCACAGGTAGCTGGACTCGGGGTCCATCAGGTGCAGCAGTGGCGGCTCCGGGTGATTGGGTGGTGTGATTGGAGGAATCTCGTAATCCTCGTCTCCGCCTCCACCTCCGCCCCCACTACCCCCACCCTGCCCTGAGTAACTCTGCTGGAGAAAACACACACAAACGCTGTTACTATAGAGGGCGTCATGCATGCTTTTTCACGAAGGGTACGTGAGTTACATTTGAATGCCATTGAAAATGCCATTGTTTACTGGAGACTCACTTTTAATTAGTGAGTTGTTTACTGGAGAATCACTCTAAACAGATCATTAGAATCAGTGAGTTGTTTACTGGAGACTCACTTTGAATTATTGAGTTATTTACTGGAGAATCACTCTAAACAGATAATTTGAATCAGTGAGTTGTTTACTGGAGACTCACTTTGAATTAGTGAGTTATTTACTGGAGAATCACTCTAAACAGATCATTTGAATCAGTGAGTTGTTTACTGGAGACTCACTTTTAATTAGTGAGTTATTTACTGGAGAATCACTCTAAACAGATCATTTGAATCAGTGAGTTGTTTACTGGAGACTCACTTTTAATTAGTGAGTTATTTACTGGAGAATCACTCTAAACAGATCATTAGAATCAGTGAGTTGTTTACTGGAGACTCACTTTGAATTATTAAGTTATTTACTGGAGAATCACTCTAAACAGATAATTTGAATCAGTAGGTTGTTTACTGGAGACTCACTTTTAATTAGTGAGTTATTTACTGGAGAATCACTCTAAACAGATCACGCGAATCAGTGAGTTGTTTACTGGAGACTCACTTTGAATTAGTAAGTTATTTACTGGAGAATCACTCTAAACAGATCACACGAATCAGTGAGTTGTTTACTGGAGACTCACTTTGAATTAGTAAGTTATTTACTGGAGAATCACTCTAAACAGATCACACGAATCAGTGAGTTGTTTACTGGAGACTCACTTTGAATTAGTGAGTTATTTACTGGAGAATCACTCTAAACAGATCATTTGAATCAGTGAGTTGTTGTTGATTCAAGAACAGATTTCTCTAAATATAAAAAGCCGCGAGCTTGTTTTCATAGCGCTGAAGTTTGCGATCGCCTCTGCTGTTTTGTCTTCGTCACAGAGACTGAACTGAATCTTGTGTTTCTCGTCAGTCTAACTTTGAAGCATGTAATGTTAAATTCAGGAAAAAGAGAGGGAGAAAGAGAGAGATTGCCGGGGTATTCAAGAGGGAATGAAAAGCAATTTTGTAGGAGGCGATCTGACTGGAGCCCCCGTCCATAATGACTGAATCAAATCCGCTCTGATCGAGATCCACTTTGAATGGATTATTTGAATCAGTGAGTTGTTGACTCAAGACTCACTCTGAATGGATTATTCGGATCAATGAGTTGTTGACTGGTGACTCACTTTATTCAAACCATTTAAATCAGCGAGTTGATCTATTCAGAGTGAGTCTTAAGTAAACATTTGAATCGGTGAGTTGTTTACTCAAAACTCACTTTGAATGGATCATTTGAATCAGTGAGTTGTTGACTTAAGACTCACTCTGAATGGATCATTTGAATCAGTGAGTTGTTGATTCGAGACTCACTCTGAATGGATAATTTAAATCAGTGAGTTGTTGACTCGAGACTCACTCTGAATGGATCATTTGAATCAGTGAGTTGTTTACTCAAAACTTACTCTGAATGGATCATTTGAATCAGTGAGTTGTTTACTCAAAACTTACTCTGAATGGATCATTTGAATTAGTGAGTTGTTGCCTCGAGATCTGCTCTGAATGAATTTTTTTGAATCAGTAAATTGTTTACTCAAGACCCACTCTCAATGGATCATTTTGATTAATTAGTTCACTCAAGACACACACTGAATGGATCAGTTGAATCAGTGAGCTGTTTACTGATGAATCCCTCTAAACAGATCATTTCAATCAGTGAGTTGTTTACTGGAGACTCACTTTGAATTACTTAAATTGTTTACTTGAAACTCTCTCTAATTGGATCATTTGAATCAGTCAGTGGTTTACTGGAGATTCACTCTAAACAGATCATTTGAATCAATGAGTTGTTGACTCGAGATTCACTCTAAACAGATCATTTGAATCAGTGAGTTGTTTACTGGAGACTCACTTTGAATTAGTTAAATTGTTTACTTGGGGGTGTAAATTGTTTACTTGGGGTTGTTTACTGGGGACTCACTTTGAATTAGTAAGTTATTTACTGGAGAATCACTCTAAACAGATCATTTGAATCTGTGAGTTGTTTACTGGGGACTCTCTTTGAATTATTAAGTTATTTACTGGAGAATCACTCTAAACAGATCACGTGAATCAGTGAGTTGTTTACTGGAGACTCACTTTGAATTAGTGAGTTATTTACTGGAGAATCACTCTAAACAGATCATTAGAATCAGTGAGATGTTGTTGACTCAAGAACAGATTTCTCTAAATATAAAAAGCCGCGAGCTTGTTTTCATAGCGCTGAAGTTTGCGATCGCCTCTGCTGTTTTGTCTTTGTCACAGAGACTGAACTGAATCTTGTGTTTCTCGTCAGTCTAACTTTGAAGCATGTAATGTTAAATTCAGGAAAAAGAGAGGGAGAAAGAGAGAGATTGCCGGGGTATTCAAGAGGGAATGAAAAGCAATTTTGTAGGAGGCGATCTGACTGGAGCCCCCGTCCATAATGACTGAGTCAAATTAATCATCAGAAATAATATTCCGCTGTCAACCATTCAAGAGCTTTTTTAATAGAATTTTTATGATTCATGTCTGCCCGTATACATCAAACAGTCAGTTCTGCAACATTTCAGAAATCAATTCAATATCATCTTTGTGTTGCCTGTCATCTTCGCCTGGAGAACGGCCATTTATCTTGCAAACAAAAAATACTTTTAGCAAATACACGGCCGTGGAGAAGGAGAGAGAGACACAAGACCTCCGATTTCACCTTGCATTACTCAAATCACAAACTTCTCCTAAATACATCATCCGTCTCCACAAGGCTAAAACGCTAAACCGTATTTTAAGGAAGAGTCTGAACTCACTCGCAACTACATTTTCATCGCTTAGAGATTGCTTTTTCATTGCTCGTGAGACTTAACCCTATAAAAGTCACTGAGAGATGAATTTCTAAAGCTTCAACATGATTCACATGATCAGAACTTTGCTGTTAAACCTGTTGTGCTCAATATAGTACATGTGTTCTGACATCTGAACAATACAATAGACGTTTTAGCACTTTTCCAGATTATTATAGAGTAAACTTTAGACAAATTGATATATATTTGCATATATATTTTATATTTTTGTAGGCTTTTTTTTTGTGGAAAAGATTCACTTCTCATTAGGATGGAAACCTGGCTAATTACTCTTACGAATTTAGTTTTACATTATATATATATATATATATATATATATATATATATATATATATATATATATATATATATATATATATATATATATATATATATATATATATATATATATATATATATATACACTATACATATATATTAATAATTAAAAACAAAAGGTCTATATAATATATAAGGTATATAATTTTTTTTAATTGTCCACGATGCAAAGTAACTAGTAAAATATAATTTAACAATATACCCTATAAAAGTCACTGAGAGATGAATTTCCAAAGCCTCAACATGATTCACATGATCAGAACTTTGCTGTTAAACCTGTTGTGCTCAATATAGTACATGTGTTCTGACATCTGAACAATACAATAGACGTTTTAGCACTTTTCCAGATTATTATAGAGTAAACTTTAGACAAATTGATATATATTTGCATATATATATTTTATATTTGGGATTTTTTGTGGACTTTAAAAAGATTCACTTCTCATTAGGATGGAAACCTGGCTCATTACTCCTTACTAATTTTGCTTTATATATATTTCATTAATAAATAAAAACAGAAGGTTTATAAGATTAGCTCCTTATATTAGCCCTGGACTTTCTAAGATGAAAGCTTGATTGTGAGTGGTTTACAGGCTTTCTGAGATTTAACTGTTGTTGAATGCTTACTCTATAAACTTTAGACAAACTGATATATATTGGCATATATATTTTTTATTTGGGATTTTTTAATGAACTTTGAAAAGATTCACTTCTCATTAAGATATAAATCTGGCTAATTATTTCTTACTAATTTTGCTTTAGACTATGTATTTTGTAATAATAATTAAAACAAAAGGTTTACGATTAATAAGATTAGCCCCTTAATACTAACTTGCAAAATGACTTTTTAAATATAATTAACCCTATAAAACACACTGAGAGATGAATTTCTAAAGCTTCAGATAGATTCACATGATAAAAACTTTGCTGGTAAACCTGTTGCGCACAATATATTACATGCGTTCAGCTGTCTGAACAATACTTTAGACATTTTAGCACTTTTTTCTGATTTTTACAGAGTAAACTTTAGACAAACTGATATATATGTGAATTTATAATTTATTTTTAAATTATATATTAAAAACATTCACGTCTTATTCAGAAAGAAACCTGGCTAATTAATTAAAAAACTAAAATAAATCAGTAAATAAACAAATAAACAAATAAATAAATATTAAAATAAAATAAAAATATAAAAAAAAACTAATAAATTAAACAAAAATTGAATAAATAAACAAATAAATAAAAAAAATAAATACATAAAATAAAACAAAAAAATAATAAATAAGCAAACAAATAAATACAAAATAATATAAAATAAAAATAATAATACTAATTAAAACAACAACAAAAAAATAAACTAATACATAATAATATAAAATAAAAAAATGATAATACCCGTTAAAAAATAAAATAAATAAATACATAAAACAAAAATAAATAAATAAATAAATAAATACATAATAATATAAAATAAAAAATAATAATACTAATTAAAAAAATTAAATAAATAAATACATAAAACAAAACAAAAATAAATAAATACATAATAATATAAAATTAAATAAAAAAAATTATAATAAAAAATTATAATAACAATAAAACTAAACAAAATTAAATTAAATAAAATTAAATAAAATTAAATTAAATTAAATTAAATTAAATTAAATTAAATTAAATTAAATTAAATTAAACAAAACAAAACAAAACAAAACAAAACAAAACAAAACAAAACAAAACAAAACAAAATAAAATAAAATAAAATAATAAAGATGTTCCATCATTGCAAACTATGAGCAGCACAACCTGACCAAATCTTAGTTCTGCTCATTGGGCTCCACACAGAACTCTGCTCTGATCTCATTAGTAATGTTTCCTCTCAGATGTGCAGATATTCACTGTACTGTATCTGTAACCCATCGGACTCTCAGTGACCGTCCTGTGATCTGATGTTTTCGGACACGCGCTCCTGCTGCCAGCGCTGGATATTAATCTCCCGTATACTGTAGATCTGCAGCGCTTTGAACACAGATGTCTTTGTAGGCTTCCCTGTTATTGTCCGCTCTAATGCATGTGAAAATGAACATTTCCTGAGATTCAATTTCCCTCATAATTGTTGGAAGGAAACTAAATTGTGTGTTGTAAACAGTCGGGCGAGCAGCTATTGTGTGAAGAGAGACTGTCGTCGCTCCTCCGAGATTCACAATTCACTTCTATAACCAAGAGATCTGAGTGCTCACTGATATTCAGAGATGTGCAATGATGGAGAACTAGAGTAAAGGCTGAATAAACACTTAAATAAATAAATAAATAAATAAATAAAAATACATTAGCCTCGGCTGGGTCAGCTGTCATTTCTGTGTGGAGTTTGCATGTTCTCCCTGTGATGGTGTGGGTTTCCTCCGGTTTCCCCCACAGTCCAGACACAAGCGCTATAGGGAAATTGGTTAGCCTAAATTGTCCGTAGTGTATGTGTGTGAATGTGAGTATATGGGTGTTTCCCAGTGATGGGTTGCAGCTAGAAGGGCATCCGCTGCTTGAAACATATGCTGTATAAGTTGGCGGTTCATTCCGCTGTGGCAACCCCTGATTAATAAAGGGACTAAGCCGAAAAGAAAATGAATGAATGAACATTTTATTTAATAGGGTCGCATGATGGCTCAGTGGTTAGCACTGTGGCCTGACAGCAAGAAGGTCGCTGGTTCGAGTCCTGGCTGGACCATTTGGCATTTCTGTGTGGAGTTTGCATGTTCTCCTCGTGTTGGTGTGGCTCTGATTTCCCCCACAGTCCAAACACATGCACTATAGGGTAATTGAATGAACTAAATTGACCATAGTGTATGAGTGTGTGTGTGAATGAGGTGTTTCACAGTACTGGGATGTAGCTGGAAGGGCATTCACTGTGTAAACCAAATGCTGGAGTAGTTGGCGGTTCATTCTGCTGTGGCAACCACTGATAAATAAAGGGACTAAGTTGAAGGAAAATGAATGATTATATATCTATATTTAAAATCTCAAGTGCTACAGAACAATATGTAAATACCATGATAAAATTAAGTACAATAATGATTTAAAATCAGTTACAAACTAAGATTTACACAAAGACAAAAACAAAATCAGTTTAAACATTAAAGAACATGTAAAATAACTAATTTACGGATATTTTTAAACATTAAAAACGCTTATTAAAAAGGTTTGTTTTAAGCTACACTGTAAAAAATATCTGTTAATAAACAGTTGTTGAGTTTAGTGATTCACAAGTGTTTATTTACGGTTGTGAATTGCATTATGGGATGTTGATCTCTGCTCTGTCCACTTTTGATGTTGAAAATTGAACTCTACAGTTTAACAAAGAGACTTTTATTAACATTTTAGTCATTTAAAATGCATAATATAATGCATAAGGAATAATACAGAGAGAAATAAGTCTGTAAAATAACAGAAAATGTGCTGCAGTTTATTATAAGGTTTCTGTAGTGTAATATACAACACCAACACAGACAATATAGCACTGCAGACTATTACAAACGTCAATAAAAGTCACTTTTTTGATCTTTTCAAGGTTAAAAGTTGTTGGAGGAAAGATCAAGATTCCCTAATGTGATTCAGAATCAGACATTTATGGGGAAAATAAAAAATAAAAACATAAATCACTAAATCTGGATTATTTTAGTGTATATAATGCTTGTAAAGTCCTCAAATGTTATGGAAGAACATTCAAAACAAAACTACTGCATGATTTATGCCATTGTAAAAGCTGTAAAAATGTACCATGGATGAACCATGGTAAAGTAATTGGTACTTAAATAAGCAACAGCCCTGAAAATCATGCAGCATGACATTTACGTGATATTTCAAAGTCCATGTGCAAAAATAACATGAAAATGCTCATCATTAATATTATGTTAGACATATCACACATATGGTAGAGGACAAAAATATTATTCACTGTATTTCCTTTTATATTTTTCTTCTGGAGAAATTTTATGTTCATTTAGTTTGGCTGGAATAAAAAAAAACATGTACAGAATTATTTACCCCTTTTTAAACACATTTCTGAATATAATAGATTTAATAACTCTAATTACTGATTTATTTCTCTATGTCATGATGACAGCACATAATATTTGACTAGATATTCTTCAAGATACTAGTATTCAAGTGAGATTTAAAGGCTTAACTAGGTTAATTAGGGTAAAGTTATGGTGATTAGGCAAGTTATTGTATAACAGTGGTTTGTTCTGGAGACAATCCAAAACAAATATTGCTTAAAGGGGCTAATAATATTGACCTTAAAATGTGTTTAAAACAATTAATAACTGCTTTTATTCTAGCCGAAATAAAACAAATAAGACTTTCTCCAGAAGATAAAATATTATAGGAAATACTGTGTAAAACTCCTGAATCCGTTAAACATCATTTGGAAAATATATGAAAAACAACCAAAAATTCCCAGAAGGGTGAATGTACTGTATGGTAATATCATAGTACATTACTGTACATGCCAAAAATACCAAAGAAATGCCGTACTATATATGGTATATATTCAAATACCAATTTAAAAAGCAATCTGATACCAAGTTTGTATCATAACATACAACCAATTCACATCTGGAACAAGCAAACATGAACTACAAAATACGTAAAACTGATCATTTCTGGATATTTAGTACAGTTTGGAGTAAGCAGATGTCAGATGATGTATTATTAAAGACACTATGCATTCATTCATTTTCCTTCAGCTTAGTCCCTTAATTTATCAGGGGTTGCCACAGCGGAATGAACCGCCAACTTATCCAGCATGTTTTTATGCCCCTCCAGCTGCAACGTATCACTGGAAAAATACACACTCATTCACTACGGACAATTTAGTTTATCAACTCCCCTATAGCGCATGTGTTTGGACTGTGGGGGAAACCGGAGCACCCGGAGGAAACCCAAGCAAACATGGGGAGAACATGCTAACTCCACACAGAAATGCCAACTAACCCAGCTGGGTGCTTGAACCAGCAACCTTCTTGCTGTGAGGCCACAGTGCTAACTACTGAGCCACTACCGTAATATGTAAAAATTGCACAGAAATGCCAAAATATACATGGTTGAATCTAAAATAGCAACATTGCACATGTCTCAAATACCATAGAAATATAATATACAACCAATTTAAAAGCATAAACAAAGAAACACGAATTACAACATAGGTAAAGCTGCTCAATTCAGTATATTTGGTACAGTTCGTAGTGACCTGATGTCAGCTGATGTACAGTATTATGGAACTATTGTAATATGTAAAAACAACATAGAAATACCATAATAAGCATGGTTAAATCTAAAATAACATCATTGTACATGTCAAAAATATGTTGTTCATATGGTATATGGTTCATACTAAAAAAAACATGAGTTACAAAATGCCTAAAACTGCTCATTTCTGAATATGTGGAACAGTTTGTAGTAAGCTGATGTCAGCTGATGTGCTGTATTGTCAGAGGAACTATCATAACATGTAAAAACAGCATATAAATACCATAATATCCATGGTTAAATCTAAATTAACATCCTTGTACACGTCAAAAATACCCTGAAAGGTGCCATACTAATTCAAAAGCATAAATAAAAAACTACAAAATACCTAAAACTGCTCATTTCTGAAAATGTGGAACAGTTTGTAGTGAGCTGATGTCAGCTGATGTCAGCTGATGTGCTGTATTATCATAGGAACTATCGTAATATGTAATAACAACATATAAATACCATAATAAGCATGGTTAAATCTAAATTAACATCCTTGTACATGTCAAAAATAACACGAAGGTGCCATACTAGGTCAAAAGCATAAATAAAACATTACAAAATACCTAAAACTGCTAATTTCTGAATATGTGGAACAGTTTGTAGTGAGCTGATGTCAGCTGATGTGCTGTATTGTCATAGGAACTATCATAATATGTAATAAACAACATAGAAATACCATAAAAAGCATGGTTATATCTAAATTAACATCCCTGTACATGTCAAAAATACCCTGAAAAGGCCATACTAATTCAAAAGAATAAATAAAACATTACAAAATACCTAAAACTGCTCATTTCTGAATATGTGGAACAGTTTGTAGTGAGCTGATGTCAGCCGATGTGCTGTATTATCAGAGGAACTATCATAATATGTAAAAACAGCATATAAATACCATAATATGCATGGTTAAACCTAAACTAACATCACTGGATACATCAAAAATAACATGAAGGTGCAATGCTAAGTCAAAAGCATAAATAAAAAAGGACAAAATACCTAAAACTGCTCATTTCTGAATATGTGGAACAGTTTGTAGTGACCTGATGTCAGCTGTATTGTCAGAGGAACTATCATAATATGTGAAAACAGCATATAAATACCATAATATGCATGGTTAAATCTAAATTAACATCCTTGTACATGTCAAAAATACCCTGAAAAGGCCATACTAATTCAAAAGCATAAATAAAACACTATAGAATACCTAAAACTGCTCATTTCTGAATATGTGGAACAGTTTGTAGTGAGCTGATGTCAGCCGATGTGCTGTATTATCAGAGGAACTATCATAATATGTAAAAACAGCATATAAATACCATAATATGCATGGTTAAATCTAAACTAACATCACTGTACATGTCAAAAATACCATGAAGGTGCCATAGTAATTCAAAAGCATAAATAAAACATTACAAAATACCTAAAACTGCTCATTTCTGAATATGTGGAACAGTTTGTAGTGAGCTGATGTCAGCTGATGTGCTGTATTATCATGGTAAATATATAAAGATATGAAGTTATAAGTGTATTGAGATCTCCTGCTGACTCATCACACTCAGCACACACACACACACACACACACACACACACACACACACACACACACACACACACACACACACACACACACACACACACACACACACACACACACACACACACTCATCAAATCCTGCACCTCATGCTGATTTTAAGGATAAACTCTAACAATGGACTCACTCGCACCAATGTTTTGTGGTGAAACCAGGCGGCGACGGGACGTTTGTCAAAACTAGCAGAACGTCCTTGAAGATTAAATGTAAATCGCAAGGTTGTGCCACGTCCAAGGGTTCTGAGAAATACATAATTCATCCGCATCACTTGAAGATGTGATTATATGTATTACACATTGAATGCATGTGGGAGATGCTCCTCCAACAGTCTATAAGCGGCTGGTAATAAGACTAAGGCTTTTTATTTTCTCTCTTTCTTTTGTTGTCTATGTTTTCATTACAGTGCTCAGTCCAATTCTCAGATATAAGAACACCGTTCTCCAATGACTTGACGTATTAACTTAACTTTAACCTAATGTGCAATAAAAGTCTAAGTTATTCATCCTCCTGTGATTTCCCAAATAATAATGTTTCCCAAATGATGTTTAACAGATTTTCACAGTATTTCCTATAATATTTTTTCTTCTGAAAAAAAGTGACCTGCAACCCAAAACTGGGAATCACCCGTACACTCTTGCATTCACACACATTTTCTACGGCCAATTTAGCTTATTCAATTCCCCTATAGCGCATGTGTTTGGACTGTGGGGGAAACCAGAGCACCCAGACGAAAGCCACGCCAACATGGACAGAACATGCAAACTCCAATCAGAAATGCCAACTGGCTCAGCTGGGACTTGAACCAGCGACCTTCTTGATGTGAGGTGATCGTGCTACCCACTGCGCCCCCATGACGCCAAGATTAATCTCCTATATAATGCAAACATGCTTTTTCTCCTCTCTTTTGTTTCCATTTTGCAGCTCAATTCTCAAGGATATTAGAACTCAATTTGGATGCAAGATGGCGTTTGCGTTCGACTTTCAATTTGTAGCTTTCATTAACTTGAAGAGGCGACGCCACTTTGAATGCAACGCTATCAAACTCTTGGTTATATCTCCGACATGTGTGCACGTTCCAAAACATTTAACTAGTAGTTTATCCATGAAGAAAGTGGACTGGTGCGATCATATGCAAACACACACCAACACACACGCCTTCTGCTTTCACAGACAGATGAACGGCTAGTTTGGTGTAAATGATGGAATAATGAAAAGAGTTTTTTGCTCAGGTTGGGAAGGCGTCCAACTATCTCTGGCATGCATTTAAAGCCATTGTGTGCTGTTGGGCTGATTAGAAATCCAACCATATGAGCGCGCGAGCTTCAGTCTTAACACAACAGATGTCATTCAGACACAAATCTATTTCGATCTGGCTTATTAAGACTATTAGATTTCCACAACTACACTTTTTACATGTTGTGAAGAAAACACCAGCATGTTTGCAAATGCGAAACTCAGCCGTGTGTATCTAGACTCCTTTTTTTTCATGTTTTATTGGCCGTTGTGTGAGAAAATGGTGCATTGGATCGCTTCAATCATTGATCTAACACTATTGCAACGCATGTAAAACAGGGTAACACTTTAAAATAATACTCCATTAGCTAATGCTAGTTAATGTATTTGGTAACACTTTAAAATAATACTCCATTAGCTAATGCTAGTTAATGTATTTGGTAACACTTTAAAATAATACTCCATTAGCTAATGCTAGTTAATGTATTTGGTAACACTTTAAAATAATGGTCCATTAGCTAATGCTAGTTAATGTATTTGGTAACACTTTAAAATAATACTCCATTAGCTAATGCTAGTTAATGTATTTGGTAACACTTTAAAATAATACTCCATTAGCTAATGTAAGTTAATCTATTTATTAACATGAACAAACAATTAATAATACATTTATTATAGCATTTATTCATTAGTTCGTTAGTTAATGTTATTTAAGTTAAATAATGTTAGTTTGTGAACTCAGAGTGCATTAACTAATGCTATTATACACAACTTTAGAATTTAATAATGCACTAGTTAATGATGAACTATGATTATTGAATTGTTTACAAGATTATTCATACTTAATTAATGCTAGTAAATACATTCATTAATGGGCCATTATTTTGTAACCCTGTATTGGTATGTATTTATGAACAAATAATGAACAATACGTTGATTCAGGGTATCTGCAGGCATCTTCAAATCTGATTTAAGGCTCTTTAATGTAATATTTAATGCATTTTAAGTATTTGTAATGTTGTTACCAACCCGTGATTAACCATGGGCACGCACTGTTAAAACTGCAGTTTTTGCACGTTTTCTTAAGCAAATTGATTGAGTGAACTTAATTGTTTTTACAAATTTAAGTGGACTGAACATAAAACATTAAAAAAAACTTATGAAATGTGTAGATTTAGCTCTTTTTAAATAAGTAGTTTGAACAAACAGCAAACATAATTTTTCGAGTTGAAGTCAGAATTATGAGCCCCCCTTTACTGTAGAATTTTTTTTCTTTTTTAAATATTTCCCAAACGATGTTTAACAGAGCAAGACATTTTTCACAGTATGTCTGATAATATTTTATATTTCTGATAATATCTTATTTGATTTTTTTCGGCTAGAATAAAAGCAGTTTTTAATTTTTAATGAACAATATGAACAAGCTATATTTCTTTCCGATAGTCTACAGAACAAACCATCGTTATACAATAACTTGCCTAATTACCCTAACCTGCCTAGTTAACCTAATTAACCTAGTTAAGCCTTTAAATGTCACTTTAAGCTGTACAGAAGTGTCTTGAAGAATATCTAGTCTAATATTATTTACTGTCATCATGACAAAGAGAAAATAAATCAGTTATTAGAGATGAGTTATTAACACTATTATGTTTAGAAATGTATTAGAAAAATCTCTCCGTTAAACAGAAATTGGGGGAAAAAATAAACAGGGGGCTAATAATTCTGACTTCAACTGTATGTGCTTTTAGAATTTATTTAATGCATTTTTAAAATTCAGTTCGATTGTAACCACTGAGTTTCAATATGACACAACAATAAAACTACATTACTCTGAACTGCACTATCTGACAAAAGTCTTGTGGCCTATCCAAGTTTTAGGAAC
>NC_079440.1:60621540-60629040 GCF_903798145.1 Danio aesculapii
TGTACAATACAGTTTGTTCAGTAATATTTTCTGTCTTTCAGCAGATATATTATATAAGAGACTTGCTTTGTTTACTAAATAAAGTGAATCTAATTGGATTCCATTTTAAACATTAAATAAAAGTTTGAAAGATATTATTTTTTATTTCACATATTCAGGTTTTAATTATGATACTCCCAAAATAATTCAGTAGAGCGCCGCAGATTTCTACCAAAATTCTCAGCAGAAATAGCAAAAAACGTCCGCAGATTCCTTCTGGCCCTAGTCATAGTAAACGAGTGTGTGTGAATGTGTGTATGGGTGTTTCCTAGTACTGGGTTGCGACTGGAAGGGCATCCGCTGTGTAAAACATATGAAAAGTTGGCGGTTCATTCCGCTGTGGTGACCACTGATAAATAACGGGACTAAGCTGAAGGAAAATGAATGAATGAATGAACAAATGTGACATATTTTACTGTATTTCTGATCAAACAAAAGCAGCTTTAATGAGCATCTTACTAAACCTTTTTGAACAGTAGTGTACTAATAATAATGACCTGGAAAACCATGCAATATGAAATGACAAACAACATAATAATGCATGACCTCAACATTTGCATTATTGTTTTTGCAGTTCCACTTAACGCCACTAGTTGTGCTGAGACTTCTCAAACACCATTAACTAACATTATCACAGTTATTCCAGTCACTTTTTGCTCTCATCGTCTGACAGCTTGTGTTTGTTTGTTCATCTTTAGCGTGGCATCATTTTTCATTAAACGTATTATTAACATTTTGCGAGGCGAAGCGTATAATGAGTCGACAGCAAGAATCAATGCATGAAAATATATAGCCGGTCATTTCAGAAACACACACGTGTTCATTCTGTCTGTTTGTCAATATCAAAAACACTGATGTGATTCATATAGCAGCTATAAATAGTCAGATGATTCAATCAGCATGAAAAGGGGGAGACGACAGGGTCTCGCTCTGTCATCGCAGTCCATTTGAGCATTATGAGAATTCTGGGAAAATCTCGGGTCATTATTACTGCACATTGGACTGGAAGAGAAACGCAACGTGAATGCTGGAGACAGAACGAGAGCGAAGGAGAATCAAACTAATGATGAACAAACAGGTCACACACAAGAACG
The DNA here is from genome assembly GCF_903798145.1 of Danio aesculapii. NCBI lineage: Eukaryota > Metazoa > Chordata > Actinopteri > Cypriniformes > Danionidae > Danio > Danio aesculapii. The sequence continues at coordinate 60,622,674 of NC_079440.1, forward strand.
GAAGACGGAACATCACTCAAATACAGACGAGATGTGTGTTTTGTGTGTGTGTGTGTTATACAGTAATAACTCTACACAATGTTTGACTGATGCAGAAATTGGGTTCATGGGGAGTTTGTTAGAGATCATTAATTGCTAATAAAAGCAAAAACTGCACACGTCACTTCAGCGAGGTTTCAGATATAATGACAGCTTATTAGACTGCTGTTTGTTTTACTACATTTAGCATTAAGATCAGAAAGATTTTTTTAGCCAAGGCTCATTGGAAACATCTGCTTTGGCCTACATTTTTTTTCAAAAGGTAAAATACATTGCTCTGGGTACATTTTGTTGCACATTTCAGTTGACAAATCCACTAGAGGGCGCTGTTTACGTTTTTATGAATCTGAAATATGTTGCTCTGGGTACATTTTGTTGCACGTTTCAGTTGACAAATCCACTAGAGGGCGCTGTTTACGTTTTTATGAATCTGAAATATGTTGCTCTGGGTACATTTTGTTGCACGTTTCAGTTGACAAATCCACTAGAGGGCGCTGTCTGCATTTTTGTGAATCTGAAATATGTTGCTCTGGGTACATTTTGTTGTACGTTTCATATTACAAATCCACTAGAGGGCGCTGCCTAAGTTTTTGGTGAAAATGCAATACATTGCTTCAGATACATTTGTTGTATGTTTTAGATGAGAAATCTACTAGAGGGCACTGCCTACATTTTTGGGAATCTAAAATACATTGCTATGGGTATGTTTCAGATAATAAATCTACAAGAGGGCACTGTCGACATTTTTATTAAACAGAAATATGCTACTTAAGGAATATTTTAGTGCACGTTTTACATGACAAATCCACTAGAGGGCACTGCTTACATTTTTACGAATCTGAAATACATTGCTTCATGTACATTTTGTTGTACATTTCAGATGACAAATCCACTAGAGGGCGCTGTCTACATTTTTATCAAACAGAAATATGCTACTTAAGGAATATTTTAGTGCTCGTTTCAGATGGCAAATCTACTAGAGAGCGCTGTTTACATATTTACGAATCTAAAAAACATTGCTTTGGATCCATATTGTTGTGCATTTCAGATTACAAATCCACAAGAGGGCACTGTCTAATTTTTTGCAAAACTGAAATACATTACTCCGGATACAATTTTTGTACATTAGAGGGTGCTGTTTACATTTTTGTGAATCAGAAATATTTTGCTCTGGGTACACAAGAGGGTGCTATCTAAATTTTTATCAAACTAAAATATGCTACTTCAGGAATATTCTAAATTTTTTAATGATATTTTTACGAATCTGAAATACATTGCTCCAGGTACATTTGTTGTACATTTCAGATGACAAAACCACTAGAGGGCGCTGTCTACATTTTTGAGAAACTGAAATACATTACTCCGAATACAATTTTTTTTTACATTTTATGACAAATCCACTAAAGGGCGCTGTTTCCATTTTTACGAATCTGAAATACATTGCTCCGGGTACATTTTACTGTACATTTCAGATTACAAATCCACAAGAGGGCGCTGTCTACATTTTTGGAATCTGAAATTACTTAGGAAACTATTGTTATACATTTCAGACACACATTCTTCATGATCAGCTAGTGAACCACTGACCTGAACCCTTCCCTAAACCCAACCAATAGTGTTTTCAAAAGCAAACATGTCCTACGATCTTGTTGTACCTTGGTTTTACCTCTTTTTTTGGAAGCCTGCTTCACCGGATTCAAACAAAGAACTGTTTGAAAATAATTCTTTATCAAATATGTGCATGTAAATATAATAAGAGTGAAAAAAACACACAAGTTGTTGCCATCATACTGCCCCCTAGTGTTCATTTTACCTATAAACTGCAGTCTAATGTATTTAATGTAATGCATATTTCACACAATTGTATGCGGAAGAATGTATTTTCTAAGAGCTTGTGTTGAATTTAGTATTGTATATAAGCTTATGTAATAAAAACATGCAAACAGTTTTTAACATTGATACTACTCATACATGTACATTATCATCAAATCAGTTATTAATTAGTGTCATTTCTGAAAAATCTACACTGAAGGCTGATGTAATGATGCTAAAAATTCAGCTTTAGATTGCATGAATATATTACACCTTATTATATCTTAATGTAGAAACAGTTTGCTTGAATTGGAATAATATTTCCAAATTTCTATGTTATTCTTAAACTAGATAAGCATCGTTTCAAATTCATGTTTCATTTAATTCATCTAATAGTGCTGCAAACGCACTGTGAAGTTAATGACATATTAAAAGACTTGAAAACTTGAACTTGAAGACTTGAAATATATCAGATGGCAAGACTGATGAAATCCCTGCAAATAAAGCTGCAGAGTGTCTTTTTTATTTTGTACGTTTCCTGGTAATTTAGCTTTGTTTAGTCTTATTCTGAGAAATAACTAATGACCTATATGATGGCGTAATTATATTTATATATGTCTTAGTGGCAGCAGGAAATGTTTATCCGTCTGCTTTAAACATGAGCGGTGCTGAGAGAGCCGATCCACTTTTAACATCTATACACATGATATGGAGGAGTCGCAGAGTGATATAAAACCCCATAAAAGACTTCAAGCGGCCTTGACTATCACTCACAGCACAAATGAGGGATATCAGAGGACTTGGCAACAGCAGAGACCAGAATAAACACTGCGCTGCATTTGTTAACAGTTCAGTGTCAGAGAAATATCCCAAACAGCCAAAGACTGATGGAGTGAAACTCGGGAAAACACACGTCTGGCTCATCACTCAGAGCCTAAATCAAAAAGAGACACAAATCACATTTCGCATTGAGGAAGTACTTCTAAATGCGGTAATGCATCTGGGTGTTACTGAGTTAATTCCCCCAGCAAAGCATACATTTTTTAGTTGTTAAATCAGAATGAATTGCATTTTTGCCAATTCCAAAATGCATTTTCTTTTCAAATCTAAAGCCTGTCCATATGGCATGTGGACAATGGGTGCATTTACAACAATGCACTAAAATTAAACACCCATACACTCTCATTCACATACATACACTACAGACAATTTAGCCTACCCAATTCCCCTATAGCCCATATGTTGCGCATGCTGTGGGGGAAACCGGAGCACCCAGAGGAAACCCACGCCAACACGGGGAAAACATGCAAACTCCACACAGAAACGCCAACTGACCCAGCCGAGGCTCAAACCAGTGACCTTCTTACTGTGAGGCAACAGTGCTACCCACTGCTCCCGAACAGATGTCATTATAAAAATTTATAATAAAAAAAACTGCAAAAATTTCCTGTGATAAAAACAGTAGCTGTGCTTGACGAAAATTACCTGTTTAAATACGGTAGGTAAACTTTATGGTAATTACCGCATTTCTTTTTTTGTTTTTTTTCATATACTAGTGTTTTGAAGTACTTACACTACACAATTTAATTTTGTTACGCAAACAAAACACAACCATATGCATACGTTCCTAAAGTTTACAGTAAATTACTGTATTTCTTTTTTTTTGTCACTACACGACATCCCTTTGTTGCATAGACAAAAACACAACCATATGCATATGGTGATGAGAAAGTCATACATTCCTAAATTTTACAGTAAATTACTGCATTTCGTTTTTTTGTCACTACACGACATCCCTTTGTTGCACAGACAAAAACACAACCATATGCATATGGTGATGAGAAAGTCATACGTTCCTAAAGTTTACAGTAAATTACTGTATTTCTTTTTTTTGTCACTACACGACATCCCTTTGTTGCACAGACAAAAACACAACCATATGCATGTGGTGATGAGAAAGTCATACGTTCCTAAAGTTTACAGTAAATTACTGTATTTCTTTTCTTGTCACTACACGACATCCCTTTGTTGCATAGACAAAAACACAACCATATACATATGGTTGTGAGAAAGTCATACATTCCTAAATTTTACGGTAAATTACTGTATTTCGTTTTTTTGTCACTACACGACATCCCTTTTTTGCTCAGACAAAAACACAACCATATGCATATGGTGATGAGAAAATCATACGTTCCTAAAGTTTACAGTAAATTACTGTATTTCTTTTTTTTGTCACTACACAACATCCCTTTGTTGCACAGACAAAAACACAACCATATGCATGTGGTGATGAGAAAGTCATCCGTTCCTAAATTTTACGGTAAATTACTGTATTTCTTTTCTTGTCACTACACGACATCCCTTTGTTACACAGACAAAAACACAACCATATGCATATGGTGATGAGAAAATCAAAAACTTACAAATTTTATGGTAAATTACTGTATTTCTTTTTTTGTCACTACACGACATCCCTTTGTTGCATAGACAAAAACACAACCATATACATATGGTTGTGAGAAAGTTATACATTCCTAAATTTTACGGTAAATTACTGCATTTCGTTTTTTTGTCACTACACGACATCCCTTTGTTGCACAGACAAAAACACAGCCATATGCATATGGTGATGAGAAAATCAAAAACTTCTAAATTTTATGGTAAATTACTGTATTTCGTTTTTTTGTCACTACACGACATCCCTTTGTTACACAGACAAAAACACAACCATAAGTATATGGTGATGAGAAAAACAAAAACTTCTACATTTTATGGTAAATTACTGTATTTCTTTTTTTTGTCATACACCAATGTTTTGAAGTACTAAAAGCTTACGGTAAATTACTGTACTTCTTTTTTTTTTTCGTCATAGACCAATGTTGACCAAAGTTCTATCAATGCACAACATACCTTTGTTACACAGACAAAAACACAACCATATGCATGTGGTGATGAGAAAGTCATGCATTTCTCAATTTCACGGTAATTTACCATATTATTTCCATTTTTGTTTTGCTTTACATCAATGCTTTGAAGAAGTAACACTTCACAACATACCTTTGAAACACAGACAAAAACATAACCATAAGCATGTGTTGTGATAAAGTAATAAAGAAAGCTCATCACAAACAACTTTTCCACAAGCAGAGAAACATACTAAAATATTTATAAGACGCTAAGTGTTATTCACTACTAAACACCATCAGGATAACACACATACAATTAAAATAACGCAATAAACACTATTTATCAACATTAGACGTAACATAAAACTGATGAGAAAAAAACACGAACAAGAACCACAAGAACCACAGTAATGTCAACAAAAACCTAAAATCTAAACTTCTATTTTTTCTATTTTTTTTTCTCTATTTTTTTCTATCTATTTTTCTATTCTATTCTATCTATTTTTCTTTTTTTCTATTTTTTATTCTATTATTTTCTTTTTTTCTATCTATTTTTCTATTCTATCTATTTTTCTTGTTTTTCTTTTTTTCTATTTTTTTCTATTTTTTTCTTTTTTTCTATCTATTTTTCTATTCTATTCTATCTATTTTTCTTTTTTTTCTATTTTTTTTTTATTTTATTTTTTTCTATTTTTTCTATTTTTTATTCAATTTTTTTCTTTTTTTTCTATTTTTTCTATTTATTTTTCTATTCTATTCTATCTATTTTTCTTTTTTTCTATTTTGTTTTTATTTTTTTATTTTTTTCTATTTTTCTATTTTTTCTATCTATTTTTCTATTCTATTCTATCTATTTTTCTTTTTTTCTATTTTTTATTCTATTATTTTCTTTTTTCTATCTATTTTTCTATTCTATCTATTTTTTTATTTTTCTATTTTTTTCCTTTTTTTCTATTTTTTTATTCTATTTTTCAATTTTTTTCTATTTTTTATTTTTTTTTCTATTTTTTCTATCTATTTTTCTATTCTATTCTATATATTTTTCTTTTTTTTCAATTTTTTTATTCTATTTTTTTCTTTTTTTCTTTTTTTGTCTATCTATTTTTCAATTCTATCTATTTTCCTTTTTTTTCTATTTTTTTTCCTTTTTTTTCTATTTTTTTATTCTATTTTTCTATTTTTTTCTATTTTTTTTTTATGTATTTATTATCTGTTTTTTGTCCTGTCTCTGTAATCCTGTTGCACTGTAGAAGCTCTGTCACCAAAACAAATTCCTCGTATGTGTGAACATACCTGGCAATAAAGCTCTTTCTGATTCTGATTCTGATTCTGAAAAAGTCCATTTACAGTTATTGACTGTTTACAGTTGAAGTAAAAATTATTAGCCCCCCTGAATTATTAGCCCCCCTGTTTATTTTTCCCCCAATTTCTATTTAAAGGACAGCAGATTTTTTTCAGTACATTTCTAATCATAATAGTTTTAATAACTCATCTCTAATAACTGATTTATTTTATCTTTGCTGTAAATAATATTAGACTAGATATTCTTCAAGACACTTCTATACAGCTTAAAGTGACATTTAAAGGCTTAACTAGGTTAATTAGGT
>NC_079440.1:60634040-60636540 GCF_903798145.1 Danio aesculapii
ATCCACACTAGCGTTTCACCTAGCGTTTCTGAACAACTCTCCAGCTACTTTACACCGCTGAATATGCACATCACGTGACCACACACACACACGCTGGCATGCGCTGCAGCATATATATCCAGATGAGAGCTGTGCTCGTCGGACTGTTCATCAAGGATGTACCGCTGGATCTAATCTCACTATATTTGTTAAACGTGATATTTAATTCATCTTGTTGTCTATATCTACCGACATACTCCCTGACTTTGGTCTTTTGAATCTATTACTTGTTCTCAGGTAACGTGTTTTGGCTGAGCGCAAAGATAAGCTAATAATTAATGTAACCACATACACTGATTCTTCATATTTGACTGATTGCTTGCCTTTATTTCCTATAATATATAAACTTATTGTTCGTTATACTTTTATAATGGCCATTATTGATAGCAAAAAGGATATAGTTCTGTTATAGGCTCAGTTTTGTTACAGATATGCCATACTTGTCAACATTGGGATGTGAAAATAAGGAATATGCCCACCATAATAAGGGACCCCCCCCCCCCCCACCCTTTATAAAATTCCCAAATTACTAAATATGTTCATTTGGAGCAGTTTTGTTGTGAATAAACAGTTAAAGGGCCAGTAATATGTTTTATTTTTATTAGTATACATTAGCAGCAAATACATTAGCACAGTGTTTCCCAACCCTGTTCCTGGAGGCACACCAACAGTACATATTTTGAATGTCTCCCTTATCTGACCCATTAACTTCAGGTTTTGGAGTCTCTTCTAATCTTCTGCTGAGTTGATTCAGGTGTGTTTGATTAGGGAGAGGTTGAAAATGTGTACTGTTGGTGTGCCTTCAGGAACAGGGTTGGGAAACACTGCATTAGCAAACAGTTCAGCGTATTAAAATGAATAGCTATTATAATGAAATAGAATCAAGCTATCAAATTTCATTAATCTTCTCTGTATAACTTACACATTCTGATTAAAGAGCAACGAATGAATCTCTTAATTATTTAGATTTTTTCTTTTCATTACTTTAAATAACAGGCGTCACTTTGAAAATGCACAGATCTAATGGTCTAATGAAAGCTTTCGATTGCTTTCCTAACTTTTCATGCTCATTTAGGACGAAATTAGTTGTGTTTGAAAAAAAATCCACCAAGATCGACATCTTTAGATATAATAATTATTATTGTTATTATTAATTATGTGAAACCCACACCAACATGGGGAGAACATGCAAACTCCACACAGAAATGCCTACTGGTCCAGCCGGGACTCGAACCAGTGATCTTCTTGCTGTGAGGCCACAGTGCTAACCACTGAGCCACCGTGCCACCTCACTGTTAAATATGCTGAGCAAATGTTAAAGCAGTCAGATTAATTACATGTACATTACACATTGAGTAATGCAAGTTAAAATAAATACCATTTTAGTTTCTAACACGGCATTTTGGGCTGATTTTATTTATTTTGTTATTATTTATTTTCCTCATCACTTGCATAAGATTCAGATCTTCTACTGAGGTATTTATAAATGCACTCATTTATTTTTAGAGCACGTGCACTTGAAAGAAGACAACGGAAACTGACAGAAAAAGCATGCAGCATTCATTTCAGTGTGTTAAAATCAGGATGGGGAGCACAGTGGCACAGTGGGTAGCATGTTCGCCTCACAGCAATAAGGTCGCTGGTTCGAGTCCCGGCTGGGTCAGTTGGCGTTTCTGTATGGAGTTTGCATGTTCTCCCCATGTTGGCGTGGGTTTCCTCCGAGTGCTCCGGTTTCCCCCACAGTCTAAACACATGCGCTATAGGTGAATTGGGTAAGCTATACCCAATGTAGTGTATGTATGTGTGTGTACTGGTCTTCCAGGTTGGGGGTTGAGCGTTGGGCTAATGACCCACCTCGTAAAAATTAAATGATATGAAACATATGGAATAAAATAAGTGCCAAATGTATTGAAATAAAAAGCTTATCAAATATCACAAGCTGAAAAATAATATGTGAAGTTTATTTAAATTAATAAAATAAAGTGTGCATGTCTGTCCGTGTGTGTGTGTGTGTATGAATGCTTGTCTGTTATTGTGTGTGTTTGTATTTGTGTGTGCACATGCGTGCGTGCGAGCTGTTGTGTGTGTGTCTTTTGTTTGTGTGTGTGTGTGTGTGTGCGTGTGTGTGTCAGTGTGTGTGTGTTAATGTGAGTGTGTTATTGTGTAAATATATGTGTGCGCATGCATTTGTGTGTGGGTTACAGTGTTTGTGTGTGTGTGTGCGTTATCAAGTGTGTGTGATATTTTGTGTGTATGTGTATTTCTGCGTATATACAGTATACATGTACATGTATGTGTGTTATTGTCTCTGTGTGTGTGCATGTGTGTGTGTGTGTGTGTGTGCATGTGTGTTATCGTGAGTGTGTTAATGTGAGTATGTTATTGGGTAAGTATGTGTGTGCGCATGCATTTGTGTGTGGGTTACAGTGTGTGTGTGTGTGTGTGCGTTATTGAGTGTGTG
>NC_079440.1:60649040-60684040 GCF_903798145.1 Danio aesculapii
GCAATTCACAACCGCAAATAAATAGAAATAATAAATAAATAATGGATATTTTGAGAAATACTAATTATAAGTAGTACATGCATACAAGTTTAAACCTAGAAAATACATATATGACATGTAAAAACAAACATAAATCATTCTTGAATTTTAAAACTATTTATATAAGTGTCATCAACTGGGATAAAAAAGTTCAACAATAATTAAGTATATACAGCACACATAATGCATGATAAATAATGTACACTGTTATCATAATAAAACCTCTCTAGAGTTTAAAAAGTAAAAATGATGAGCTTTACTGCAAATCCAATGATTCATTTGTGTCAGTGTTTATACAGTATATCCTGCATGGCATGTTATTGATTTTAAACAGCATGCATAATGCATAATAAACAATGCACAGATATATGATTAACTATTATCATCATAAACCTTTCTTGAATAAACAGTTTTTTTTATATAAGTGTCATTGATCATGATAAAAAAGTTAAACGTTAATTACGTATATACAGTACATACTGCATGGCATGTTATAGTTATTTTTAAATAGCATGCATAATGCATAATAAACAATGCAAACTATTAACATAATAAATGCTTTCCAGAATTTAAAAATTAAATGCTGAGATTTATTGAAAATTTGTAAACCCAATGAATCATTTGATTCGTTTGTTGAATCATGCAGTGATCAATGAATCACTGCATGGCATATTATTGTTTTTAAAAAGCATAAATAATTCATGATAAACACTGCACATATACTGTATATGATTCACTATTATCATATTGAACCTTTCTTGATTGTTAAAACTATTTATATAAGCGTCATTGATCACGATAAAAAAGTTAAATTCATGTCACTTTAATTAACAACTCTTTCATTTGCTGCTCGCAGTATATCCTGCATGGCATGTTATTGTTTTTAAACAGCATGCATGATGCATAATAAACAATACACACATTTATGATTCACTATTATCATAATGAACCTTTCTTGAATTTAGAAATGTTTATACAATTGTCATCAATCAGGATAAAAAGTAAATATTGAGTATATGCATGTTATACTGCATGGCATGTTCTTGATGTTTTTAAATAGCATGCACAATACATGATACACAATGCACACTATTATCATAAAACCATTATATTATAGTAAAAGCTCTCTAGAGTTTAAAAGTTAAGATGATGAGCTGCAAATTAGTAAATCAAATTAATCATTTGTGTCGGTGTATATACAGTACATACTGCATGGCATGTTATTGTTTTTAAATAGCATGCATAATGCAAAATAAACAATGCACATATACGGTATATGATTCACAATTATAATGAACAATTCTTGAATTTTAAAACTATTTATATAAGCATCACTGATCATGATAAAAAAGTTAAATTAATGTCACAATAATAACAACTCTTTCATTTGCCGCTCGCAGTATATCCTGCATGGCATGTTATTGTTTTTAAACAGCATGCATAATGCATACTAAACAATACACACATTTATGATTCACTATTATCACAATGAACCTTGGATTGAACAATTATTTATATAAATGCCATTGATCATGATAAGTATATACAGTACATACTGCATGGTAATTGTTATTTTTAATAGCATGCATAATGCATGATCAACAATGCACACTATAGCCATCATAAAACTACTCTAGAATTTAAAAAGTTAAAATGATGAGCTTTATTGCAAATTAGTAAATGCAGTGAATCATTTGTGTCAGCGTATGTACAGTACATACTGCATGGCATGTTATTGTTTTTAAATAGCATGCATATTGCAAAATAATCAATGCACAGATATATGATTAACTATTTATACTTGATAAACAATGCACACTATTGTCATAAAACCATAATAGTATCATAAAAGCTCTCTATAATTTAAAAATGCATAATAAACCTGCATAATGCATAATAAACAATGCTCATATACGGTATATGATTCACTATTATCATATTGAACAATACTTGAATTTAGAAATGTTTATACAATTGTCAATAATCAGGATAAAAAAGTAAAAATGGAGTATATGCATGTTATACTGCATGGCATGTTCTTGATGTTTTTAAATAGCATGCACAATGCATGATCAACAATGCACACTATTATCATAAAACCATTATATTATAATAAAACCTCTCTATAATTTAAAAGTTAAGATGATGAGCTTGCAAATGAGTAAATCCAATGAATCATGTGTCAGTGTATGTACAGTGCATACTGCATGGCATGTTATTGTTTTTAAATAGCATGCATAATGCATAATAAACAATGCACATATACTGTATATGATTCACTATTATCATAATGAACCTTTCTTGATTGTTAAAACTATTTATATAAGCGTCATTGATCATGATAAAAAAGTTACATTAATGTCATATTAATTAACAACTCTTTCATTTGCTGCTCGCAGTATACCCTGCATCGCATGTTATTGTTTTTAAACAGCATGCATAATGCATAATAAACAATACACACATTTATGATTCACTATTATCATAACGAACCTTGGATTGAACAATTATTTATATAAATGTCATTGATCATGATTAAAAATTAAGTATATTCAGTACATACTGCATGGCATGTTATTGTTTTTAAATAGCATGCATAATGCAAAATAGTCAATGCATAGATATATGATTAACTATTATCATAATGAACAATTCTTGAATTTAGAAATGTTTATACAATTGTTATTAATCAGGATAAAAAAGTAAAAATGGAGTATATGCATGTTATACTGCATGGCATGTTCTTGATGTTTTTAAATAGCATGCACAATGCATGATCAACAATGCACACTATTATCATAAAACCATTATATTATAATAAAACCTCTCTATAATTTAAAAGTTAAGATGATGAGCTTGCAAATTAGTAAATCCAATGAATCATGTGTCAGTGTATGTACAGTGCATACTGCATGGCATGTTATAACATATGTTATGGCATGAATAATGCAAAGTAAACAATGCACACATACTCTATATGATTCACTAGTATCATAATAAACCTTTCTTATATTTAAAAAGGTCCAAATGATGAGCTTTAAAACGAGATCTGACTGCTAAATACTGCATGACGTTTCAGATTTGATGCAAAGAAACTGCATGTTAAGGCATACTGCATTAAACATGAAGACTGCAATATATATATATATTACTGTTTTACAGTGCACAGAATGCATAAGATACCGATTCAAGAAACCGACTGTGATTGATTTCATGTCTGGGAATGGAAGGTCAAAGCGCATTGCATTGTGGGATACAGCATCTCATGCATGCGTTCTGATTCATACTGCACTTTCTGACAAATGTCACCCCGTCCGCGCAGGGCATTAGCATAGCGTGCGCATGCATGCATCCATATACTGGAGGACTGCTATTTGTGCGCGCCGTCCTTTATTTCTGCAGCACGTCTGTCACGCTAGGCCCTTTTCTATTACCCGTCTAATTGCACATTCCACAGTGACAAGAGCTCATTAGCGCTTAATTACACACGTGTTATTTAGTACAAACATCTCCATTCGGGCTCTTTTGCGGTGTAATTGTTCTGCAGGGAGACGGAGGGCACGTCACAGGGATTCGTGCTGAGTACTGAAGGCTGGAAGTAGGTCATGTGCTAAAGCAATAAACAAGGAACACTGCAATAAAATAATATAGTCTCACACACACACACACACACACACACACACACACACACACACACTGATGCCGAAGCCAGTAATATCCAAAGCTCATGTAATATTTACAGTGCACTAATAGATAGATGGCAGAGAGAAACAGAGAGTCTTTTGCATTTGAATTTCAGAGAAAGCAGCAAGACTGCATTAATACTGCAGTGTGTGTGTGTGTGTGTGTGTGTGTGTGTGTGTGTGGCCACATGTGGGCATTATAGAAATATTACAGAGTTAAGTGATGAATATAGTACATTGTGTCCAAAAGAATGTGTTTGTGTGTGTGTGTTTGTGCGCATGTGTTTGTGTGTGTGTGTGTGTGTGTATTCTAGAAATATTACTTAATCAAGTGATGAATATAATATATTGTGTACATAAAATGTACAGTATATTTGCGTGTTTGTGCGATTGTGTGCATGTATGTGAGGCCACATGTGTGCATTACTGAATTAAGTTGTACATTGTCTCCAAAGGAATGTACATGTGTGTGTTTGTGTGAGTGTGTGTGTGTGTGTGTGTTATAGAAATATTGCTGAATCAAGTGATGAATATAGTACATAGTGTTTGAAAGAAGGTACCCTGTATATATCTGTGCGAGTGAGTGAGTGTGTGTTTGTGTGTAAATGAGTGTGTATGGGTGTTTCCCACTACTGGGTTGCAGCTGGAAAGGCATCCACTGTGTAAAACATAGGCTAGTATAGTTGGTGGTTCATTCCGCTGTGGCTATCGCTGATGAACAAAGGGACTAAGCCAGAGGAAAATTAATGAATGAATGTTGTTTGAAAAAACCTGTAACCATTGATTTTCATACTATTCATTTTTGAAGACAATGTTTTTTTTTTTTTAGCATTCTTTAAAATATCATCTGTGTTCAACACAATAATAAAACTCATAAACGTTCATAACCACTAGAAGTTGAGTAAATAGTGAGTGCATTTTCATTTTTGGGTGAACTATCCCTTTAATTTACACAATTCCTTAATGTTGTCCCAACACAAATAGATTAAGTTAAGTGGATTAAACATAAAACTCTTAAGTTGTCCCCAAAATGTCAAGAATTGTGTTGATTCAGCTCAATTTAAATAAGAAGTTTGATTTGGGTTGAGGCATCATGGTGGCGCAGTGGGTAGCATGGTCGCCTCACAGCAAGAAGGTTGCTGGTTCGAGTCTCGGCTGGGTCAGTTGGCATTTCTGTGTGGAGTTTGCATGTTCTCCCTGGTTTCCCCCACAGTCTAAACACATGCGTTATAGGGGAATTGGGTAAGCTAAATTGTCCGTAGTGTATGTGTGTGAATGAGTGTGTATGGATGTTTCGCAGTGATGGGTTGTAGCTGGAAGGGCATCCGCTGTGTAAAACATGTGCTGGATAAGTTGGCGGTTCATTCCGTTGTGGCGACCCCAGATTAATATAGGGACTAAGCCGAAAAGAAAATGAATGAAATGATTTGTGTTTGGATAACTTGAAGAAATTAAGTTAGCTTATTAGCTTTTATAAATTTAAGTGGATTTAACATAAAACAATTAAGTTGTCCCCTATAACATCTCAATAATTGTGTTTATTCAGCTCATTTTAAACAAGTAGCTTGAACAAGCAACACAAATCATTTTTTGAGTTTCCACTGTAAAGAATTCTCAGTTCTACACAATTGATTTGTGTTGGGACAACTTGAAGTAATTAAGTGAGCTTATTAGTTTTTGCAAATTAAAGTGGACTGAACATAAAACAATTAAGTTGCCCCCCTCCCCCCAAAAAAAAGTCAAGAATTGTGTTTATTCAGCTCATTTTAAATAAATAGCTTGATTTGTGTTGGGATAACTTGAAGAAATTAAGTTAGCTTATTAGTTTTTACAAATCGCCCTTCAGCTAGCTCTCTGCAACTCTCACATGGTTGCCCACTGAAGCTAAGCAGGGCTGCGCCCGGTCATTATCTGGATGGGAGACCACATGGGAAAGCTAGGTTGCTGCTGGAAGTGGTGTTAGTGAGGTCAGCAGGGGGCGCTCAATCTGTGGTCTGTGTGGATCCTAATGCCTCAGTATAGTGACGGTGACTCTATACTGCTCAGTAAGCACTGTCTTTCGGATGAGACGTTAAAACCGAGGTCCTGACTCTCTGCGGTCATTAAAAGTCCCAGGATGTCCTTCGAAAAAGAGTAGGGGTTTAACCCCGGCATCCTGGCCAAAATCTGCCCACTGGCCTCTGTCCATCATGGCCTCCTAATCATCCCCATATCATAATTGGCTTCATCACTCTGTCTCCTCTCCACCAGTCAGCTGGTGTGCGGTCTGGCGCAAAATGGCTGCTGTCGCATCATCCAGGTGGATGCTGTACACTGGTGGTGGATGAGGAGATTCCCCCATATGTGTAATGCGCTTTGAGTGCCCAGAAAAGTGCTATATAAATTTAAGGAATTATTATTATTATTATTATTAAATTTCAAGTAGATTGGACATAAATCAATTAAGTTGTCCTCCCCAAAACATCTCAATAATTGTGTTTATTTAGCTCATTTTAAACAAGTAGTTTAAACATGCAGCGAACATTATTTTTAAGTTTCCGCTGTAAGAGTTTACAGTTCCACACAATTAAATTGTGTTGGGACAACTTGAAGTAATCACTTATTAGTTTTTTACAAATTGAAGTGGATTGAACATAAAACAATTAAGTTGTCCCAATAAATGTATACCTGCTATACACTTTTATACACATATACACTTATTTAACACACTTTACATGCCAATTTGCACATAACAGCTGCACATATAACATTGTATATAGTAATATAGCTGTACATACACTTGTCAATTTGTATATTTGCATTCACTACTTACTTCTATTTTTTTTTAAATATATTTATTATCTGTTTTTTGTCCTGTCTCTGTAATCCTGTTGCACTGTAAAAGTTCTGTCACCAAAACAAATTCCTCGTATGTGTGAACACACCTGGCAATAAAGCTCTTTCTGATTTCTGATTCTGATAAAACCTCAAGAATTGTGTTGATTCAGCTCATTGATTCAGCTTAGATTCATCATTTTTTACAACATTCAAGTGTAAAACGTGCTTCAGCATCCAATCAGAACTGAGTCTGAATGCAAACGATCAATCATCCTGCATGCTGATTGGTTGGTACAGCAAAAACACACACAGCGAGGCAATAAAACAGCTGTTAGCATGACCTCTGGAGTCCAATCGCTTAATTAAACTGCAGAATCCCATTCAGTTCACTGGAGTACACTCCACACGTCAGTTCGCTTTGCTTTTGACCTTTTATTCAGTCTCAGTTACTGTAATCTGGCAACCGGCACGCTCGGACTGGCCAACTTGGACAGAAGCGAATCAAACAATCCAGCTGTTGCCAGCAAGAGCGGCGGTAATGACGAAGAAAAAAAAGTGAAAGCCTCTGCTTTCTCCAGGATGAATAATATTCTGGCAGAGCCGAATCTAATAGGCGCTCTCTCTCTTAGATATTCAGCTGAGAATGGCACTTATGAAATATTAATATCGTACAAAAATATGGCAACTCCAGCGCACTCCATCTCTCAAACTCCAGTGTAATTGACTATGCGAGTCTTTCCGAATCAGGCAGCGAGGAAACGAGAGGAAAAACAGAAAGTGAGGAGATGTCAGGGAAGACGAGCCGCGTCTCACAAACGAGGAAGAATTAAATGTACAGACGTGACAAATGGACCTGATGATGACGACACCAAAACACAGACATGCAACACGAGACTATTTAACAAGTGTGTGTCATATTATGATAATTATAGTCCTGACTTACACATTCTGATGAATTTAATCATTAAAATGCAATGCAAAGAGTTTTGTCTTGTTTTTAGTCCAAATATCTTTCCTTAAAACAAGCTAAAAATCTGCTAATTAGGTGAGCAAATTGATCTTACCTTAAAGCCAGCAAAATTATATAGCTTATTCAATTATTTTGTCTGATTCAAGCAAAAATGGACTTCATTTTAATTACAATTTTTCAATTTAACAAATGCACTGGGACTGTGACGAGCTGCGCATGTCACAAATGAGAATTAATCTTCAATTAATTAATCATTTTCAGAGAATTAATAAGAATTAAATGTACAAATGTGACAAATAAACCTGATGATGACGACACCAAAATACAGACATGCAACACGAGACTATTCAACAAGTGTGTGTGTGTGTGATATTATCATAATTAAAGAGCTGTTCACACATTCTGATGAATTTGATCATTATTAATTAAAAAATGCAATGCAAAGAATTAGTTTTGTCTTGTTTTTAGTCTAAATATCTAAATATCTTTCCTCAAAACAAGCTAAATATTCTGCCAATGGGATGAGCAAAATTAACTTAATTTAAAGCCAACAAAATTATTTAGCTTATCCAAATATTGGCTTCATTTAAGGAAAAAAACACTTAATTTTAATGTAAACTAATCTTCAATTAATTAATAATTTTCAGAGAATTGATAAGAATTAAATGTACAAATGTGACAAATGGACCTGATGATGACGACACCAAAGTACAGACATGCAACACGAGACTATTTAACAAGTGTGTGTGTGTGTGATATTATCATAATTATAGAGCTGTTCACACATTCTGAAGAATCTGATCATTATTAATTAAAAAATGCAATGCAAAGAATTAGTTTTGTCTTGTTTTTAATTTAAATATCTAAATATCTTTATTTAAAACAAGCTAAATATTCTGCCAATGGGATGAGCAAAATTAACTTAATTTAAAGCCAACAAAATTATTTAGCTTGTCCAATTATTTTGCTTGATTTGAGGAAAAATTATTTCATTTCAGTTGAAATCGTTTAATTCTGGTGAATTTGATCATCATCATAAAAAATGCACTGCAAAGAATTAGTTTCGTCTTGTTTCTAGTGCAAATATCTGAATATTCTTAAATCAAGAAGCATTTTCTAGCCAATTAATAAATATTGTTTTGTTTTCAAAAAGTATTGGGTGAAAATGAAGTGAGTTCTTCATTAAAAAGGCTAAATAATCTGCCAATGAGATGAGCAAAATAATCTTATTTTAAAGCCAACAAAATTTTTTAGCTTATCCAATTATTTAGCTTGATTTAAGGAAAATATGACTTAATTTTTATTTAAACTAATTTTCAATTAATTAATCACTTTCAGAGAATTAATAAGAATTAAATGTACAAATGTGACAAATGGACCTGATGATGACGACACCAAAATACAGACATGCAACACGAGACTATTTAACAAGTGTGTGTGTGATATTATCCTAATTATAGAGCTGTTCACACATTCTGATGAATTTGATCATTATTAATTAAAAAATGCAATGCAAAGAATTAGTTTTGTCTTGTTTTCAGTCTAAATATCTAAATATCTTTCCTCAAAACAAGCTAAATATTCTGCCAATGGGATGAGCAAAATTAACTTAATTTAAAGCCAACAAAATTATTTAGCTTATCCAAATATTGGCTTCATTTAAGGAAAAATTACTTAATTTCAGTCTAAATTTTTCAATTCTGGTGAATTTGATCATCATCATAAAAAATGCACTGCAAAGAATTAGTTTTGTCTTGTTTTTAGTGCAAATATCTGAATATTCTTAAATCAAGAAGCATTTTTTAGCCAATTAATAAATATTGTTTTGTTTTCAAAAAGTAATGGGTGAAAATGAAGTGAGTTCTTCATTAAACTAAATAATCTGCCAATGAGATGAGCAAAATAATCTTATTTTAAAGCCAACAAAGTTATTTAGCTTATCCAAATATTTTGCTTGATTTAAGGAAAAAAATGACTCAATTTTAATGTAAACTAATCTTTAATTAATTAATAATTTTTTAGAAAATTAATAAGAATTAAATGTACAAATGTGACAAATAAACCTGATGATGACGACACCAAAATACAGACATGCAACACGAGACTATTTAACAAGTGTGTGTGTTTGTGATATTATCCTAATTATAGAGCTGTTCACACATTCTGATGAATTTGATCATTATTAATTAAAAAATGCAATGCAAAGAATTAGTTTTGTCTTGTTTTCAGTCTAAATATCTAAATATCTTTCCTTAAAACAAGCTAAATATTCTGCCAATGGGATGAGCAAAATTTACTTAATTTAAAGCCAACAAAATTATTTATCTTATACCATTATTTTGCTTGATTTAAGAGAAAAAATTAATTAATAAGAATTAAATGTACAAATGTGACAAATGGACCTGATGATGACGACACCAAAATACAGACATGCAACCCGAGACTATTTAACAAGTGTGTGTGTGTGTGTGTGTGTGATATTATCATAATTATAGAGCTGTTCACACATTCTGATATCTAAATATCTAAATATCTTTCCTCAAAACAAGCTAAATATTCTGCCAATGGGATGAGCAAAATTAACTTCATTTAAAGCCAACAAAATTATTTAGCTTATACCATTATTTTGCTTGATTTAAGAGAAAAAATACTTAATTTCAGTCTAAATTATTCAATTCTGGTGAATTTGATCCTTATCATAAAAAATGCACTGCAAAGAATTAGATTTGTCTTGTTTTTTAGTCCGAATATCAAAATATCTTTCCTTTAAAGCAAACAAGATTATTTAGCTTATCCTACTGGCGGATTATTTTGCTTGATTTAAGGAAAATTGTGTGTGATATGACCATAATTATAGGCCTGTTATACATTCTGATGAGTTTGGTAATGATTAACAAAGAAAATGCACTGCAAAGAATTTGTTTCGTCTTGTTTCCAGTGCAAATATCTGAATATTCTTAAATCAAGAAGCATTTTCTAGCCAATTAATAAATATTGTTTTGTTTTCAAAAAGTAATGGGTGAAAATGAAGTGAGTTCTTCATTAAACAGGCTAAATAATCTGCCAATGGGGTACCAATTTAGTTCATCATTTCCCCTATAGCGCATGCGTTTGGACTGTGGGGGAAACCGGAGCACCCGGAGGAAACCCACACCAACATGGGGAGAACATGCAAACTCCACACAGAAATGACAACTGACCCAGCCGAGTCTCGAACCAGTGACCTTCTTGCTGTGAGGCCACAGTGCTAATCACTGAGCCACCGTGCTGCCCATGACAAACTTTAGAATAATAAATGCACCGCACAAATTGAGTTTTGCCTTGTTTCCAGTCCAAATATCGAAATATTCTCAAATCAAGAAGCATCTTCTAGTCAATTAAAAAAAACTGTTGTCTTGTTTTCAGAAATAATGAGTCAAAATGAGGTGAGTTTTTCCTTAAAACAAGCAAAATAATCTGCCAATGGGGTGAGCGAAATAATCGTATTTCAAAGCGAAACAACATTATTTCACTTCCCACATTGGCAGATTATTTTGCTTGTTTTAAGGAAAAACTCACTTTATTTTGACTCATTATTTCTGAAAACAAGACAATATGTTTGCTTGTCTATTTTTTCCTGATTCAGGAATTTTTAGATATTTGGACTAGAAAGAAGAAGTCTTTTTTGCACAATGCATTCAAATAAACAACTTCAGTTATTCCTGTCTGACTGTTTTAAAAGCTCCTCAGTCAATTTAACATGAAAATAAAAGAAACAATATCTGTGTGGATCAATTTGTGAAAGAGGGCCCCGCCCTCCGTCTTCTCTGATTGGCTAATCATATGAGAGTTTTAAAGTGCAGCAGCGAATCAAGACCTCCAGCTGTGACTGTTATTGTTCAGCCCTATTTTATTCATATTTAAAGCTCAAGTGATCGGAAACGAATAATGTGTTGCACAAAGTTAAACATCACACACACACACACACACACATACACTTGACTATGCATTTGCAACTTACAGTGCAATCCAATTTACTCTACAAAATAAAAAGATGCAATCTCCTTATAATAAATAAATAAATAATAAATCAAAATCAAATATTCTGATAAAACTGTAAAACATTTTTGTTTATTTTACTTTTGCCCTACAAAACAGCCATCACATCACATCAGTCTCACATGTTAAAATCACATTAGAAACATATTTGGAACACATGTGAAACTTATTTAAAAAAAAGTGCTCATTTGACCACATTGTTTTCCTCAAAACCACACGTTTCACATGCTTTCCACACTGAAAACAATGTTTTTTCTTACTTTGAGTTTTTGTCTTGTTTCTAGGCCAAATATCTACCCCATTGCCAGATTCTAAGCAAGATCTCACTTAATTTTAACATCATATTTCTGAAAACAACCTTTGTACTAAGTTTGGTGAACTGAACAATTTAAGTATAGTCTAAAAAACAGGGTATATATATCCTGTATATATATCCTGTATATATACCCTGTATATTACATTACATATATATATATATATATATATATATATATATATATATATATATATATATATATATATATATATATATATATATATATATATATATATATATATATATATATATATATATATATATATGCATATGTGTGTGTAATAATATACTATGAAAAAATTTTATTATGTACCATGAAATGCATAAACTTAAGATGACAAGTGTAGTGAGCACACAACCATACATATCATACAAAATCATAATATATAAAAAATATGAGTTTATTTAACTTATGTACCATGAAAATTATGATTTTGTGCTCACTACACTTGAAATCTTAAGTTTATGCATTTTCATGGCACACAAGTTAAATGAACTCATATTTTTAAGAGATAGGACCAAAATGCAAAATTTTAAGTTATGTTCAGTCAACTTTACTTAATTGTTTAAGTAAAGACAACATTAGGGTTTACAGTGTATAATACGTTACAAAAACCTTTTAATAAACGTCCCTTCAATAAACCTTTTAATAAATATTATACATTATAGTATTTCAAACTAGTAAAGTGTCAATAAAAGTCACTTTGTTAAACTGTAGAGTTGAATTTTCAGCATCAAAAGTGGACAGACCAGAGATCAACAATATGCAATCATATATAGATTTTTTTTACTTACAGTATGGTTTTATTAACGATCATCCACTGAAAGCAGTTGATAGATTTGTACAGCCGCCATCAGGTTATATTCCAGGATTACAGTGATCAACTCACTTTGGATCAAACGCCCACTAATTGACACCAATTGATATTCTGCATTCACAGGTTCCCGGATTACACATCAGAACCTCACATTAGCACACATTTAGCACAAACGTGAGGCCTGATTTGGGTAATCCGGTCGTCTTGAGGCGGTTTAGTGTCGTCACCTCGCTGTGTGTTTAACGCTGAGCTTACTGATGAAACGCCACTAAATAAGGGAAACCACTGTGAAGACTTCACTAATATCACAACAGCCGTAAATAAATATGAGAAAAATCTCCAACATTTCTTATTCAATTAACTGAGCTGCTACACTGTAAAAATACAAGTTGACTCTACTTAAAATTGTCAATTATTTTTAAGTTGACTTGACTTTTAACCCAAATACTGCACTTGACTCAAAATAAATTGAGTCAACTACAAACCACAAGCGGCAAGTTGTCTTACAATTTAAAGTTGAGTCCATGTTTTTACATTAAGCATTTATTTTATAGCACTTTACTATTATCAGATGACAATTATTGGCTTATTTGCCTTAATTTGAGAACTGAAGTTGTAAACCGCTGAGCAATAATATGTGACAGCTTCAATAATAAGAAAATGTTAAATCTCAGTTACTTCTAATCGATAGGGCCAGACAGAATATGTAGACAATTTTTGTAAAATATAGACTAACCGGCCACTTTATTAGGTACACCTTACTAGCACATAACTAGAACTGCCCTAATCCTTCAAAGATTCAACAAGCTACTGGAAATATTCCTCAGAGATTTTGCTCCATATTGACATGAGAGCATCACGCAGTTACTGCGGATTTGTCGGCTGCACAAATTTATGATGTGAATCTCCCATTTCACCACATCCCAAAGGTGCTCTATTGGATTGAGCTCTGGTGCCTGTGGAGGCCATTTGAGCACAGTGAACTCATTGTCATGTTCAAGAAACCAGTCTGAGATGATTCACGCTTTATGACATGGCGCATCTGCTTCTACACTGTCAGAAAAAAAAATGTGAAAACTTTAACAAATTAGCAATTAAAACGCAAATATCTTTAAATAAAACTTTAACAAAATAAAACAAATCTTATTACACCTAAACAAATAATGTTTTTTCAATTTAATATAGATTTATCTATTGATATAGATATTTCTCATCAGATGTAATAATTTCATAAACAGTAAGATATTGATGTACATTTATTTTAAGCTGCTTTAAACACAAATCGTATATCAATATATGGTCACCCTTTATTTTGATGGTCCGTTTGTTACATTGCATCTACATGTCAACTAATTCCCATTAGATTATAAGTAGACTGTTAGGTTAGGGTTGGGGTTAATGTAAGTTGACATGTACTTGCAAAGTCTCTAGTCAGTTAAATGTCTGTTGAAGGAGCATATCAGCAGATATTAAGCAGACAGTCCACTAATACTTAAATGGACCATCAAAATAAAGTGCTACCCAATATACCAGATGATGACTTAATGACTTAATTTGTATTATTTACAGGATTTAATGAGACATATCTGAGACCATTGTGTAATCTAGAAAACTCCATGAAAGTACCAGTTTGCACCATTAATCAGCATAACCTGCTCTATTGAATGGCTAAACATGAATGTGGAAGTAAACGAGAACAAAATGACACCAAAAATAATCAACCAAAACTCTGAGATCTCAATATGGACTCAAGCATTTCTCATCAGACATAATACTTTTATAAACGTAGTAAGTAAGCTATTAATGTATATTTAACTCAAGCTGCTTCAAACACCCTTTGTATAATTGCTGTATCTACTTATACCAAATAATGACTTATCTGTGAGTGATTTAATTTATATTGTTTAAAGGATTTAATGAGACATATCTGAGACTAATGAGCAATGTAAATTCCATTAAATCTATAAAACTCCTTGAAAGTACTAGTTTGCACCATTAATCAGCATAACCTGCTCTATTGAATGGCTAAAAATGAATGGAAGTCAATGAGACTGAAATGACACCAAAAATAATCAACCAAAACTCTGAGATCTCAATATGGACTCAAGCATTTCTCATCAGACATAATACTTTTATAAAAATAGTAAGTGATGTACACTTAATTCAAGCTGCTTTAAATATCATTTGTGTATCAATATACTCATACCAGATGATGAGTTATCTGTGAGTAATTTATTTGATATTATTTAAAGCATTTAATGAGACATATCTGAGACCATTGGGTAATGTAAACTCCATTAAATCTAGAAAACTCCATGAAAGTACCAGTTTGCACCATTAATCAGCATAACATGCTCTATTGAATGGCTAAAAATTAATGGAAGTCAATGAGACTAAAATGACACCAAAATAATCAACCAAAACTCTGAGATCTCAATATGGACTCAAGCATTTCTCATCAAACATTATACTTTTATAAACGTAGTAAGTAAGCTATTGATGTATATTTAATTCAAGCTGCTTCAAACACCCTTTGTATAATTACTGTATCTACTTATACCAAATGATGACTTATCTGTGAGTGATTTAATTTATATTATTTAAAGCATTTAATAAGACATATCTGAGACCATTGAGCAATGTAAACTCCATTAAATCTAGAAAACTCCATGAAAGTACCAGTTTGCACCATTAATCAGCATAACCTGCTCTATTGAATGGCTAAAAATGAATGTGGAAGTCAATGAGACTGAAATGACCCCAAAATAATCAACCAAAACACTTGAGATCTCAATATGGACTCAAGCATTTCTCATCAGACATAATACGTTTATAAAGTGATGTACATTTAATTCAAGCTGCTTTAAATATCATTTGTGTATCAATATACTCATACCAGATGATGAGTTATCTGTGAGAGATTTATTTGATATTATTTAAAGCATTTAATGAGACACATCTAAGACCATTAAGTAATGTAAACTCCATTAAATCGAGAAAACTCCATGGAAGTACCAGTTTGCACCATTAATCAGCATAACCTGCTCTATTGAATGGCTAAAAATGAATGGAACCAGAAATAATCTCTGAGATCTCAATATGGACTCAAGCATTTTGCATCAGACATAATACCTTAATAAACTTAATAAGTAATCATTTATTTTAGGCTGCTTTAAAAAAATCATATGTATATCTACTGAATATACTCATAGCAGATGAAGACTTATCTGTGAGTGATTTATTTAATATTATTTAAAGCATTTAATGAGACATATCTGAGACCATTGAGTGATGTAAACTCCATTAAATCTCCCATGCAACATTTTCCTCTCTAACCATGTGAAAAAAAGGAGGGAAAGCAACTCGCAGCGAGCGAAACAGAACGACTGAGGCTTTGAGAGCAATAAATCCTCTGAAAATAACTGTGTGTGTGTGTCGTTCACCTCCAGAGGAAGCTGAAAGGTGATGGTGGGTGTGTGTATGTGTGCGGGGGGGTTTATTTTAGCTAGTGAGCGGATGTTTAACTGAACCAACTTTTAACTGAACCCTGTGTGTGTGGAGATGTAAAGATACTGAACAAAGGCCTAAAACCTGGTTCCTCCCCACACCGCAACACCTGACGCACGGGGCCGAGCAGAAAAAAAAAAAACGGCACGTTTCCTCTCAGAGCTGTTAAAGTGGTTGTTCTGAGCTCAACCTTCATGCCAGGGTTTGGTTAGACTTCTTAAAAGGAGACGCTTGATAAAAGGCAGATAATTTTAAACCATTCATATGTAAATGCATGTACGCATCCGGAAAACTGAGCAAAAGAAGAAAACAGAAAGAAAGAAGTTTTTTTCCCTCTGTCTTTTTTTAGATCGCTCCTCAGAACTCTGGGCATTGTAAAAAAAAAAAATTGATGTTTTTTTCGGTTTATTTATGAAAGCATCAAGACTGAAAGAACTTTAACTGCGGAATAATGAAGACGCAAATCCACACCAGATATAAACTCTCTCTCTCTCTCTCTCTCTCTCTCTCTCTCTGTATATATATATGCATACATCAACCTGCGTCGTCCTACACAGTTCACAGTGAATTTTTATGATATTCAAGCTTTGGTGATTATTGGATGAGCATAAATAAATAAATAAATAAATAAATAGTCCATCAAAATATAAAGTCAATAATGGGCCATTACCATGTATATATATATATATATATATATATATATATATATATATATATATATATATATATATATATATATATATAAAATATTGAGATATCATGGAATAGGTTTATATTTTATATATTTTTAAACTCATTGATTTTTTTTTCTTTTTTTTTTTAAATTTCGCAAATAATGTTGGGGAAAAAAAATAAACCGGGGGGCTCATAATTCAGGGGATTTAATAATTCTATCTTCAACTATATATATATAAGAACAGGAATTATTAGCCTTTGAATTTTTATTTATTTTTTTAAATAATTCAGAGCAAGGAAATGTTCACAGTATGTCTGATAATATTTTTTCTTCTGGAGAAAGTCTTATTTGTTTTATCTCGGCTAGAATAAAAGCAGTTTTTAATTTTTTATGAACCATTTTAAGGTCAATATTATTATCTCCTTTAAGCTAGATTTTTTTTTTTGACTGTCTACAGAACAAACCATCATTATACAATAACTTGCCTAACTACCCTAACCTGCCTAGTTAACCTAATTAACCCAGTTAAGCCTTTAAATGTAACATTAAGCTGTATAGAAGTGTCTTGAAGAATATCTAGTCTAATATTATTTACTGTCATCATGGCAAAGAGAAAATAAATCAGTTATTAGAGATGAGTTATTAAAACTATTATGATTAGAAATGTGTTGTCGAAATCTCTCCATTAAACAGAAATTAAACAGGGGGGCTAATAATTCAGGGGGGCTAATAATTCTGACTTCAACTGTATATATATGTACATACATACAGGGCATAACATTAACACCCGCCAACCCGTCAAATGCAGGTAGATTTCCCCTGTGGTGGGTTAGACAGTCACCCAACTAGCCACTTTGGCTGGTTGAAAATAATTTGTAAATTGTAGTTCTCTTAAATGCAGGGTACGACAATAAAGATGGCCCAATATGCATGCAAATGTGATCTTAAAATCGAGAAGCAGCAAGACTGACAAAAATAATTATGTTTGCGGGAGCAAAAGAAAGCAGCTGAATACCGAATAAGAGGATGATCACTGTTTAAAAAGCGTGCGCGCTCCCGTTTCCTTTCCCAAAACAACCTAGAAACGCAACTGGTGTGATCGGTTATCTTTCAAATAGACTAGACAAAAAGTGATGCTCTTGCACTCATAGTTTTGCTGCGTTCAAGAGCTCTAGATTTGCTTTTGGTAAGCAGCACAGATTACTTTCACTTTAACCATTCTTTGAACAGATTATTAATTGGCCGAGCGTTAACCTCATGTGTGATCATCCTTTCATTATCACACACAGAATGTTTTTCAGCTGCTTTCTTTTGCTTACACATATTTTTGGTAATATGGGTTTATCATTTTTTACAATCACATTGCTTTAATATGAGATTAACTGCCCATTTATGAGTAGTTAACTGATGATCTGGGTCCTTCAGCCAGGACAAATTACTGTGCATAGTTTTAGATACACTACAGCGGTTATTTTTTAAATGTCAATTGTTTTAGTTTTTTAAGAAATGTTTTGTAAATAAATAGTATACAGCTATATTGTGACATTTAAAATTTGTGGATACGAAATATTAATTTATTTATGTTTGGTATGGTCAGAGATAAATTTGGTAAATCCTTAATTTGAGCTCTGTAAAGTCTTGTGAAATAAAAACTAATTGTAATATAACACTATGAAACCATGACCCATTTGCCCATACATGACACACAAAAAGTGAAATGAATGAGGAGGCATGTGGACATAACAAAATCTAAATCAAGTCATTTTAGCATGTCAAAGTCAAATTTATGCATATAAAATATATTTTCCCAACAACAAAATTGTGGCTAGTGAAAATGGCGAGTGGCTAGTAATGTTGGAAATCTACTAGCCACAGTGGCTGATGATCAAAAAAGTTAATGTCAAGCCCTGTATATATATATATATATATATATATATATATATATATATATATATATATATATATATATATATATATATATATATATATATATATATATATATATATATATATATGGAATTTTACAATACCTACAATAAAAAAAATTATAATTAAAATCCAAATTTTGGGTGCTAAAGTTCCCAGATCACTAGTTAACTACACATAAATGAAGGCTTAATCTCCAGTTAAAGCAATGTTAATGTAAAACATATAAACAAAAAAAGCAGGTGAAAAACTCTGTGATTAACATTAGACCCAGTAATAATCTGTTCAAACAAGGGTTAAAGCGAAAGCGGCAATGTCAAAATGTCAAGCCCTGTATATATACAGTTTTTTTTTTTTAAACTGGCCCCAAACTTTTGACCGGTAGTATACATACATACATACATACACACATACATACATACATACATACATACATACATACATACACACATATATATATATATATATATATATATATATATAGATATATATATATATATATATATATATATATATATATATATATATATATATATATATAGAGTGTGTATATATAGTGTGTATATACAGTATATACATTACCGGTCAAAAGTTTGGGGTCAGTTTTTTCTTAATAATTAATTTAATTTAAATGTTTAATTGTTGAATACTTAATTATTAAACATTTATTTATTACTTATTGTATGTAGTTTCAAATGAAATTATTACTCCAGTCATTATTGCTTTTATTACTATTACCAATAAAAATAATAATATTAATAATAAGAATAACAATTAATATTAGAGGGATTTCTGAAGGGTCATGTGCCTCTCAAGACTGGAGTAATGAAGCTGGAAAATCATTATTAAAATCACTGGATTAAATTTTTTAAAACTTTTGAACAGTTATGTAATAGTGCAGTAACATTTCACTATTTTACTATGTGTACTGTATTTTTGATGAAATAAATGCAGCCTTGGTGAGCTGGAGAAGCTTATTTTACAACATTTAAAAGTCCTACTGACCCCCCAAATTTTGACCAGTAGTGTATGCATATATGTTTTCAACAAACCATATAATAGCTTCCTGTACATTTATGTGTAGATATGATACTCAAATAGAATAATAGTCAATATATCATCTTTATGGTTGCAAATATATACAGTATAACCATATATAATAAAACGTATCACCACGCACTGCAGTATTTTTGCTTCCATATAAAAAATATACTGTTTTTCATTCAATAATTTAGTTTTATCTTTACATAAAAATATAAACCTATGCCTTGACAAATATAGATATGTTAATGCTCTATGATTGACTTTATACAGTACACTACCACAATTTTTCACATTATAAATTCCCTAATATTTGCATCTCCTTCTGCTGGCCGTGGGAATCCTGATAATGGATGAGATGAGGCAGGACTGGTCAGCATGAGCTGCTTTGTACGCACTTCAGCGCTGATAAATGATTTACGATGGCGCTTTCTGGAACATCAATACCATCTCGTTTCTAATTAAAAAGAAGCCGCCCACAATATTGCGCACGGCGCTCTTCAGTCCAGCTGATCATTCCTGAGCACAAGCTACAGCAGCACTCATAGTGTTGTGCTGGAACAGTTTTATTTCCACACTTTCACATTTTCAGTTAATGTGCTGAGTAGATCAATTGAAAACAAAAGCGGCAGGCAGGCGCTCACTGCCAGTTTTTTTCCAGTGAGTCAGACGGGTTTTACTTTGGTGAATATGGACGTCCTTTCAAAGCAACGGAAAGTGAAAAAGGAAACTTAAGTAATTCTGAGTCAAACGTGCTCACTTTTGTTTAGTGAGTCACTCTTGAGGGTTGAGGCTGATTGTGTGTGTGTGTGTGTGTCTGTGTGTTTGCAGAGTTGCACTAGTGATGTTCAACTGCAATGCATAAAAACACAAGTTCATAAAAACACAACTGTATGTGCACAAAAAATTGCACGCGCACACAAAAAAACAAGTGCATGAGTACAAAAAAACACAAATACACACAAAAAACTACTGAATGTGCACAAAATAAGACAAATACACACAAAAAACTATTGCATGTGCACAAAATAAGACAAATACACACAAATAACTAGTGCATGTGCACAAAATAAGACAAATGCACACAAAACACTACTGCATGTGCACAAAATAAGACAAATACACACAAATAACTAGTGCATGTGCACAAAATAAGACAAATACACACAAAAAACTACTGCATGTGCACAAAATAAGACAAATGCACACAAAAAAAACTATTGCATGTGCACAAAATAAGACAAATGCACACAAAAAAACTATTGCATGTGCACAAAATAAGACAAATACACACAAAAAACTATTGCATGTGCACAAAATAAGACAAATACACACAAAAAACTATTGCATGTGCACAAAATAAGACAAATACACACAAATAACTAGTGCATGTGCACAAAATAAGACAAATGCACACAAAACACTACTGCATGTGCACAAAATAAGACAAATACACACAAATAACTAGTGCATGTGCACAAAATAAGACAAATACACACAAAAAAACTACTGCATGTGCACAAAATAAGACAAATGCACACAAAAAAACTATTGCATGTGCACAAAATAAGACAAATACACACAAAAAAACTATTGCATGTGCACAAAATAAGACAAATACACACAAAAAACTATTGCATGTGCACAAAATAAGACAAATGCACACAAATAACTAGTGCATGTGCACAAAATAAGACAAATGCACACAAAAAACTACTGCATGTGCACAAAATAAGACAAATACACACAAATAACTAGTGCATGTGCACAAAATAAGACAAATGCACACAAAAAAACTATTGCATGTGCACAAAATAAGACAAATGCACACAAAAAACTATTGCATGTGCACAAAATAAGACAAATACACACAAAAAAACTATTGCATGTGCACAAAATAAGACAAATGCACACAAAAAAACTATTGCATGTGCACAAAATAAGACAAATACACACAAAAAACTATTGCATGTGCACAAAATAAGACAAATACACACAAAAAAACTATTGCATGTGCACAAAATAAGACAAATGCACACAAAAAAACTATTGCATGTGCACAAAATAAGACAAATACACACAAAAAACTATTGCATGTGCACAAAATAAGACAAATACACACAAAAAAACTACTGCATGTGCACAAAATAAGACAAATACACACAAAAAAACTACTGCATGTGCACAAAATAAGACAAATACACACAAAAAAACTACTGCATGTGCACAAAATAAGACAAATGCACACAAAAAAGTATTGCATTTGCACAAAATAAGACAAATACACACAAAAAAACTATTGCATGTGCACAAAATAAGACAAATACACACAAAAAACTATTGCATGTGCACAAAATAAGACAAATGCACAAAAAAACTACTGCATGTGCACAAAATAAGACAAATGCACACAAAAAACTATTGCATGTGCACAAAATAAGACAAATGCACACAAAAAACTATTGCATGTGCACAAAATAAGACAAATACACACAAAAAAAACTACTGCATGTGCACAAAATAAGACAAATGCACACAAAAAAGTATTGCATTTGCACAAAATAAGACAAATACACACAAAAAACTATTGCATGTGCACAAAATAAGACAAATACACACAAAAAAACAAGTGCATGTGCACAAAATAAGACAAATGCACACAAAAAAACAAGTGCATGTGCACAAAATAAGACAAATGCACGCAAAAAACTATTGCATGTGCACAAAATAAGACAAATGCACAAAAAAAACTATTGCATGTGCACAAAATAAGACAAATACACACAAAAAACTATTGCATGTGCACAAAATAAGACAAATGCACACAAAAAACTATTGCATGTGCACAAAATAAGACAAATACACACAAAAAAACTACTGCATGTGCACAAAATAAGACAAATGCACACAAAAAAGTATTGCATTTGCACAAAATAAGACAAATACACACAAAAAACTATTGCATGTGCACAAAATAAGACAAATACACACAAAAAACTATTGCATGTGCACAAAATAAGACAAATACACACAAAAAAACTATTGGATGTGCACAAAATAAGACAAATGCACACAAAAAACAAGTGCATGAGTACAAAAAAAGACAAATGCACACAAAAAAACAAGTGCATGAGTACAAAATAAGACAAATGCACACAAAAAACAAGTGCATGAGTACAAAATAAGACAAATACACACAAAAAACTATTGCATGTGCACAAAATAAGACAAATACACACAAAAAACTACTGCATGTGCACAAAATAAGACAAATGCACACAAAAAATTACTGCATGTGCACAAAATAAGACAAATACACACATAAAACTACTGCATGTGCACAAAATAAGACAAATGCACACAAAAAACTATTGCATGTGCACAAAATAAGACAAATGCACACAAAAAACTACTGCATGTGCACAAAAAATACACAATAGCATGTGCATAAAAAACAATTCCACGTGATTAAAAAATGCGTCACATCTATAAAAAATGATGCTAAAATAACTGTTTAAGTGATTCTATGATGACTGTTTTGATGTGCAAAAGTATAGATTATAAGTATAGGATATTTTACAGCATGCCATTGACCATTTTGCTTTTCGCTCATAAAGTTGGTACTAAAATGTGGTAATATTTATACCATACATGCATGAATGTGAAATATTAGATACCTTCACCAAAAATGACAGTGATATTTTCTGAAATACCCTGTAACTGTAATCATTCAGTGTAATGATATGACCATCTGATTTTTCTCACAGCAGGTTTTGTCTAGTTACAGTGCTCAGCATAATCGAGTACAGCCCATTATGAAAATTTATATTTTCCTCCATTTCTCAGTGAATATAGGCAATGGATTTTGCTGCATTTAAACAAAACAGATTTATTAAATGGATATATTTATTAAAATCATATTTTAGTCACCAAACATATTTAGAAATTGAAAGATAATACAATGAAATTCAAGCTAAATATTGCCAAAAAATAAAATAAAAAAATACAACCTACAAAATTTCAACTAAATGTTTCAATTTTTTGTTTCTCTTGATTTTTCCTTTTTTTAAACTTGTATTTAATATTTTTCTATAATATAAACTTGGCTGGACTAGTTTTTGCAGCGTTATCGTAAGTTATTTTGTTAGATAAGCTCCAGATTTGGCTTCAGTGCTGACTAATCTAATGTATATGCACAAATATAATATTGTACAGCTTAAAAATATGACTTTAAAAGAGAGATTTAGGAGGGGTGTACGCATATATGCTGCTGAGCACTGTAAATGTTAAATATCATGCACCTTCAGCAAAGATAACAGTGATATTTTCTGAAACACCCTGTATATTCCACTGTAAATAACTATGGCAATCATTAGGTGTAATGATTTGATCATCTGATTTTTCTCACAGCAGGTTTTTTCTAATTATTTATTGTTATTTGGGATTTTTTGTGTGTTTTTATGCTTGTTTATGTGTGGTGTGTACAGTGCTCAGCATATATAAGTACACCCTTCACAAATAGCTTTCTTTTAAATTCATATTTTTAATAGGAAGCTTTACATGTTAGATATTAGAGCTTATCTAATAAAATAACTTATGACAACGGGTCAAAAACTAGTACAGCCGAATGTATATGTTATAGAAAAATATTAAATACAAATTTAAAAAGAGGAAACATCAAGAGAAGCAAAAAATAAATAAATAAATAAAATTTGTTGAAATTTTATAGGTTGTAATTTTATTTAGCTTGAATTTATTTGTATTATCTTTCAATTTCTGAATATGTTCTGTGACTAAAATATGATTTTAATAAATATATCTGTTTAATAAATCTGTTTTGTTTAAATACACCAAAATACATGGCCTATATTCACTGAGAAATGGAGGAAAATATTCATTTTCAGAATGGGCTGTACTCGATTATGCTGAGCACTGTATTAGTAAGTTTGTGTCTGTGTGTTTGTGTCTGTGTATTTTTGTTAATTTGCATGTGTATTCTTGTTTCTGAGTACATTTGTTTTCACATATCTGTGTGTATTTATGTGCTTGTGTGTGCATTAAAGTGTGTGCGCTTGTGTGTATGTGTTTTTGAGACATATCAGGACACAGATCTGTATAATGACATAGGTATGACACAGGTATTACAAGCAGGTGGTGAAATATGAGGACATTGCTGATGTCCTCATTTCTCTAAATGCTTATAAATCACACAGGATGAGTTTTTTCACTATGTAAAACTGACCAGTTTTCTATGAGGGTTGAGTTTAGGGGTACGGTGGGGTTCGTGCAATACAAAATACAGGTTGTAAACTATAAAAACAATGGAAACATATGTGATGTCCCCACAATTCACAAAAACAAACGTGTGTATATGAGTGTGTGCATTTGTGTGTGAATTTATGCATGTGTGTTTGTGAGAAAATGTGAAGCTGTGTGTGTATTTGTGTGTGTGTATTTTTGTGTGTGCGTGTGGGTGGGAGGTTATGTCGGGTGTGAAATGTGGCCCTATGTGGATGTACATATAGGGACTCTCAGATCATCATGTGACCCTAACAGAACCACAAAACCACCACAGACAGACAGACAGACAGACAGACAGATAGACAGCAGGAGGCGCTATAAAAAAGAGCTGATCAAAACCTGCTGAGCATCTTCACACTCCATAATAAACCAATTCATTATGATACACGTTGCAACAGAATGCTGATTTAAGATGTATTTTTACAGTGAAATTCAATCAGAAAGCTAAATCAAATATATACATTTCACTTAATATGGGTGGCACGGTGGCTCAATGGTTAGCACTGTGGCCTCAGAGCAAGAAGGTCGCTGGTTCGAGCCTTGGCTGGGTCAGTTGGCATTTCTTTGTGGAGTTTGCATTTTCTCCCCGTGTTGGCGTGGGTTTACTCTGGTATGGAGCTAATCACATGCCAAAACAATCTGAATTTGAATTGTGTTCATTTGAATTATTGACAGTTGTAATTTAATAATCAGATTTTTTATATGCCGTTAAGAATTGTTTTGAATTTGAATTTCTTAATTTGAATATTGAACATCTGAAATTCAAGACAACTGAATTTTTCAAGGCTGAATTTTTTCAAACTTCTGTTCTGAATTGATATGACTGCAGATATTGGGTTTGTAAAACACAGTTTCAAGTTTTCAAGATGAAGAAATTCAGATCATCAAATTCAATATTCTAAAATTCAGAACCAGAAATTCAGATTGTGAGATTCAGATTCAGCAAGAAAGTAGGTCAGCATTGATCACCAGGGAAGAGCAGACGATCACTGAAAAGTCGTCTTGAATTTCAGATGTTCAATATTCAAGTTATGAAATTTAAATTCAAATTAGATTCAAATTTTAATTCAGATTCAAAACAATTTAACAGCATATAAAAATTCAGATTATTAAATTTCAATTGTCAATAATTCAAATAAACACAATTCAAATTCAGATTGTTTTGGCATATTTTTAGCTCCATACTCCGGGTGCTCTGGTTTCCCCCACAGTCCAAACACATGCGCTATAGGGGAATTGATGAACTAAATTGGCCGTATTGTATGAGTGTGTGTGAATGTGAGTGTGTATGGGTGTTTCCCAGTACTGGGTTGTGGCTGGAAGGGCATCCGCTGCTAAAAACATATGCTGGAATAGTTGGCGGTTCATTCCACTGTGGCTCAGCCGAAGAAAAGTGAATGAAGGAACTTACTCAATATTTGTGCTGCATCACTGATTTAATGTAATGACATATTAATGCAATACTCTAGTGGGATCAGTCGAGTCCAATCACTATTTTTATGTGCTGCTGTTTATGGTGTGCAAATCAAAAATGAAAAAGACCTGAATTTTTTATACATGTGCATAAGCAATAAATTTAACCCAGGCTCATTCTGAAAACGTAGTCTCGTGGACGTTTCTGGAGACCGCGAAATACATCCCGGGAGGCACGTATTTGTGCAGTTTTTGTTTTCGTGAATCTGCGAGAGGCTGCTGTGTGCGCTTTTTCGCATCTTGAATGTGTCTCGCGAGCCCCGTTCGCGCCCGCACCGTTCTCGCCTAAATCCACAAGAGGTTGCTGTCGAACGACCTTGCGTCTGACTGGCTGAATGATTGACTAGGCGACCGGCCAATTGGCCAACCCACCCTCCTTCTTCTTCCCTAAACCCAAGCAGTTTTACCGATTGACCCGCCCGTCCGCTTACTTCCCCAAACCCAACTAACAATTTACAAAAAAAAAGCCTTCCAGAAAAAGAAAAGGGCACATTTTTACCACGTTTTCGGATTTTACCACATCCTCAGCCTGTTATAAACTTGTTTACTTTATTTTTTGGACTCTGTTTTAGTCTTCCCTGATTTCTGAAACCACTCTTCTCCGGACTCGAACCCGGTCATCGTCGTCATGTTCAGCTCCTCTCTGAGTCTCAAGTCCGCCGACATACACGACGAGCTAACCGGACGAACTGGTTGTGGCGGGAAAGCCCTCCACACATAGGTAAGCGGTCACCCGGCAAGCGCGAAAAATAACGGCGTCACCCCGCCACGTAGCGTTCACTTAAAAAACAAAATGCAGCCATATGTACCTCCGGCTACATAATTCGCAGCCTCCAGAAACATCCGCAGGACTACGTTTTCAGAATGAACCTGGGTTGCATGAATTTCTGCCAGCAGTTTACCGAATGGCCACTAGTGTCGCTAATGAGAATTTTTTCTGAATTCATCATAGTCATAATTCGACATCTATAGACCAAAAGCGTAAGCTATTTCCTCAAAATGTTCATCAGACTAAAACAAGAGGTCACGATTCACTAATTGTGTAAATTTTTTCTATTTATATGCAAATTTCCTTGATA
This sequence comes from Danio aesculapii, assembly GCF_903798145.1. Classification (NCBI taxonomy): domain Eukaryota; kingdom Metazoa; phylum Chordata; class Actinopteri; order Cypriniformes; family Danionidae; genus Danio; species Danio aesculapii. The sequence goes on from NC_079440.1 coordinate 60,676,725, forward strand.
ACATGCTTAACATGTTTGTATAAACATGTGCTTGTTCTTAAACTCGCTCTTCTGTTAGCGAATTTGGAATCTTTTAAATGAGCGCTTGCATGCACGAGGTTAGTATTTCCATAACACACGCCTAAATCAGCTCCATATAAATCACTTGTCCATTGACAACTATAACACATAATATAAATTAAGAAGAGACAATTATAGCACCAAAACAAAAGACGATGACAAAAAAAACGTTAACAACAATTTAGATAATTATATAATTTTATCAATTTACGTAATTGCACTTCTAATTAAACTGTATCATCAATTTTTAAAGTCTAGTTACTTTTCATTTACCCTGTAAATAACATATCTAATCATATGACGGGTTATTTATACATGTATTTAAGACTGTAGAATACACAAGACGTGTCACTCGTATAGTTATGAATGGGGAAAAGTGTAGCGGTCAATATGGCGAATGAAGTTCCAACTTCTAGTACAGCAGCCAATCAGCGATCACTATAGACTGATGATTCTCCAGGGAGAAGCTCGAACCAGACGTGAGTGTCTGCAGATTTTGTGTGAGTCGAACGTTTAGAAATGAAACTAAAGACAAAGTTATTGATTAAATGTATTGGTGATTCCTAATATGACATTTAATCGTAAGCTTGGCAAACAGTTTTGGAGAATTTGATGTTTGCCCATTTAAACACAATGCCTGAGCATGCTTGCTCCAAAAATGGCCGCCGAGTGAAATGACTTGCCTTAAAGGGACTTTGATTACATGCAAAATAATTGTGTGTGCACATCTAGAGAACAAGACCCTATGTTTCTTCTTTTGTTTTGTTTTCCATTGAAATGTTCTGCAGGTATTCAAACCCCCCCCCCTGGAAGCGTCATTTTTAAGAGCGTGGAGCATATTTATCAGGCGTTCAGCAGGCTTTGGATCAGAACTGGAGAAGCAGATGAAGTTCTCACCCCTGAAGAGGGCAGTCTTTTCTCCTCAGGGCTGTGCCTCACGGGTAAAGCGCCGTACAGCCTAACACCGCGATCTCCTACACTGTATCTGCTCTGTAGAGATGGAGAACAGAGGAGAAGACAGAGAGGAGAGAAAACACAGGACAACCAAGCAGGCTTAGAAGTGGCTCAGAAGTAGCAGACAACAAAACTCACACTCATATTCATCATCATCACATAGTTTAAGACACAAATTCAAGACCTCATCAGAAGAACACTACACTATTATGAAAATGCACTCATTTTACACCCCCCTAAAGGTAAACAGATGAGTTTTACTATGTTTACATCCATTGAGCAGATCTCTTGGTCTAGTGGGAGCATTTTTAGCTTAGCTTAGCATAGATCATTGAATTGGATTAGACCGTTAGCATCTCACTCAAAAGTTTAAAGAAGAGATTTGGTTAATATTCTTTTTTAACTGTTGAGTTTTACCATAGTAACATCCACTGAGCAGATCTTCAGGTCTGGTGGCAACACTTTTAGCTTAGCTTAGCATAGATCATTGAATCATATTGGACTGTTAGCATCTCACTCATAAATGTAGTAAAAAAGTTTTGATAATTTTGCTATTTAACAGCTCAGTTTTACCATATTTACATCCATTGATCTGATTTCTGGGTCTGGTGGGAACCCTTTTAGCTTAGCTTAGCATAGATAATTGAATCGGATTAGACCATTAGCACCTCACTCAAAAATGTAAAAAAGAGTTTTGATACTTTTCTTATTTAACCGTTTAGTTTTACCATAATTACATCCATTGAGCAGATTTCCACGTCTGACAGGAAAACTTTTAGCTTATCTTAGCTTAGCATAGATCATTGAATCAGATTAGACCATTAGCATCGCACTCAAAAATTAATACAATAGTTTTGATCATTTTCTTATTTAACTGTTTGGTTTTACCATACTGGCATCCATTAACCAGATCCCTGGATCTCCAGGACACGTTTAGCTTAGCTTAGCATAGGTCATAGAATCGGATTAGACCGTTAGCATCTCACTCATAAAAAAAAGAGTTTTAATTTTCCTATTTAACAGTTTAGTTTTACCATATTTACTTCTATTGAGCAGATCTCAGGGTGTGGCGGGAACACCTTTAGCTTAGCATAGATAATTGAATCGGATTAGACCGTTAGCATCTTAATAAAAAATTTCAAAAAAGAGTTTTGATAAATTTCCTGTTTAAGTTCTTATGTCGTCACATCATGTACTGAGACCTAGGAACTATACTCTCATTAATGCATAATAATCAATATATTTTGCTGCTGTACCATGGCTGAAGCAGGCGCAATGATATTACGCAAAAATGTGTTAACTTTCTGTCAATTTTAGCTACATAGCTAGGGACTATCTTCAGGTGCTGCATAATATCACTGCACCTTATGCAGCTGATGAAGAGTCAAGTTTTAAATAGAATAAATTATAAAAACTCGTTTGTCATTTTTGAGTGAGATGCTAACGGTCTAATCCAATTCAATGATTTATGCTAAGCTAAGCTAAACTTGCTCCTATAAAACACAGAGATTGGCCGAAAGGATTCCATGTTGTTACCAAGGCGTTGTTACATTTACATTACATTTACATGTGTTGTCAACTGTTGAGATGTTACTATGCATTTGTTTGTGTTTCGAGTGGTTGCTAGGGTGTTCAATGAGCCTCTATGGGATTTGTTCACCTGCTTCATCATCCCGCAGGTGTACATTGTAATACTACATTTTTGGGGTTTGATCACATCAATATCAGCAGCAGTACAAGTGATGATTGACTGATGATGCCACTAATAACATATTGAGCTCAGCAGGAATAATGACATATGAACTGATTTCAGTCAGTCATCCTGGCCTCTTCCCTCTGCGTGCATCAGTGTGTGTGTGTGATCTCCTCTGTCCCGCTCTGTGTGTGAGGCTTGTTTGAGGAAACGCTCCCGGCAGGAGTTTTGGCAGTCTGGGTTTGGGAATCAGAGCAATCCAACATCTAATGATTCACACCACAGAGAGTGTGCCAAACACACACAGACAAAGTACACACACACTCTCTCTCTCTCTCTCTCTCTCTCTCAAACACACACATATACACACAGACATGAAACTAGTGCAGCATACTTGCAGTGAGCACTTCTGCCTATCAAATGACCCGAGAGAAATATTACAAGCCGATGATGAAATATATCCTCAGGCTTATTAACAAAATACCACAACACACACATAAGCTAATACTACAGTAGTACCATCACTGAATGTGGAGGAAAATATGCTGAGTTGCTAAATAAAGAAAGTATGATAGTATCTCTAATAACATGAGAAAAAAAAAAAACATATTATAATATTTAAAGTCAACTAATCGCTTTAAAAGCAATGGGTTTACTCACTTTTCCTAAGTAAAGTCAACTAATCGCTTTAAAAGCAATGGGTTTACTCACTTTTCTTAAGTAAAGTCAACTAATCGCTTTAAAAGCAATGGGTTTACTCACTTTTCTTAAGTAAAGTCAACTAATCGCTTTAAAAATAATGGGTTTACTCATTTTTCTCAAGTAAAGTCAACTAATTGCTTTAAAAGCAATGGGTTTACTCATTTTTCTCAAGTAAAGTCAACTAATCGCTTAAGAGCAATGGGTTTACTCACTTTTCTTAAGTAAAGTCAACTAATCGCTTAAGAGCAATGGGTTTACTCACTTTTCTTAAGTAAAGTCAACTAATCGCTTAAGAGCAATGGGTTTACTCACTTTTCTTAAGTAAAGTCAACTAATCGCTTAAGAGCAATGGGTTTACTCACTTTTCTTAAGTAAAGTCAACTAATCGCTTAAGAGCAATGGGTTTACTCACTTTTCTTAAGTAAAGTCAACTAATCGCTTAAGAGCAATGGGTTTACTCACTTTTCTTAAGTAAAGTCAACTAATCGCTTAAGAGCAATGGGTTTACTCACTTTTCTTAAGTAAAGTCAACTAATCGCTTTAAAAGCAATGGGTTTACTCACTTTTCCTAAGTAAAGTCAACTAATCGCTTTAAAAGCAATGGGTTTACTCACTTTTCTTAAGTAAAGTCAACTAATCGCTTTAAAAGCAATGGGTTTACTCACTTTTCTTAAGTAAAGTCAACTAATCGCTTTAAAAATAATGGGTTTACTCATTTTTCTCAAGTAAAGTCAACTAATTGCTTTAAAAGCAATGGGTTTACTCATTTTTCTCAAGTAAAGTCAACTAATCGCTTAAGAGCAATGGGTTTACTCACTTTTCTTAAGTAAAGTCAACTAATCGCTTAAGAGCAATGGGTTTACTCACTTTTCTTAAGTAAAGTCAACTAATCGCTTAAGAGCAATGGGTTTACTCACTTTTCTTAAGTAAAGTCAACTAATCGCTTAAGAGCAATGGGTTTACTCACTTTTCTTAAGTAAAGTCAACTAATCGCTTTAAAAGCAATGGGTTTACTCACTTTTCTTAAGTAAAGTCAACTAATCGCTTTAAAAGCAATGGGTTTACTCACTTTTCTTAAGTAAAGTCAACTAATCGCTTTAAAAATAATGGGTTTACTCATTTTTCTCAAGTAAAGTCAACTAATTGCTTTAAAAGCAATGGGTTTACTAATTTTTCTCAAGTAAAGTCAACTAATCGCTTAAGAGCAATGGGTTTACTCACTTTTCTTAAGTAAAGTCAACTAATCGCTTAAGAGCAATGGGTTTACTCACTTTTCTTAAGTAAAGTCAACTCATCGCTTAAGAGCAATGGGTTTACTCACTTTTCTTAAGTAAAGTCAACTAATCGCTTAAGAGCAATGGGTTTACTCACTTTTCTTAAGTAAAGTCAACTAATCGCTTAAGAGCAATGGGTTTACTCACTTTTCTTAAGTAAAGTCAACTAATCGCTTTAAAAGAAATGGGTTTACTCACTTTTCTTAAGTAAAGTCAACTAATCGTTTTAAAAGCAATGGGTTTACTCACTTTTCTTAAGTAAAGTCAACTAATCGCTTTAAAAGAAATGGGTTTACTCATTTTTCTCAAGTAAAGTCAACTAATCGCTTAAGAGCAATGGGTTTACTCACTTTTCTTAAGTTAAGTCAACTAATCGCTTTAAAAGCAATGGGTTTACTCACTTTTCTTAAGTAAAGTCAACTAATCATTTTAAAAGCAATGGGTTTACTCACTTTTCTTAAGTTAAGTCAACTAATCGCTTTAAAAGCAATGGGTTTACTCACTTTTCTTAAGTAAAGTCAACTAATCATTTTAAAAGCAATGGGTTTACTCACTTTTCTCAAGTAAACTCAATTAATCGCATTAAAAGCAATGGGTTTACTCACTTTTCTTAAGTTAAGTCAACTAATCACTTTAAAAGCAATGGGTTTACTCACTTTTCTCAAGTAAAGTCAACTAATCGCTTTAAAAGCAATGGGTTTACTCACTTTTCTCAAGTTAAGTCAACTAATCACTTTAAAAGCAATGGGTTTACTCACTTTTCTCAAGTAAAGTCAACTAATCGCTTTAAAAGCAATGGGTTTACTCACTTTTCTCAAGTAAAGTCAACTAATCGCTTTAAAAGCAATGGGTTTATTCACTTTCTTCAGTGAATCAAAGTAATAATTTTTTTACAGTGTATATTGATTTACTATTATCGCGATATTGATCAATTGTTTAAGTGCATTCAAAAATATAGAACATTATTAAGTATTAAAATAACAAAAAAATCTATTTGAACATAAAAAGTCATATAATTGATATTTTTTAATGTTTTTTTAATGCAGTTTAATGTTGAATCCTTATGTATTAAAATAACAACAAAAAAAATCTGATATTTATATTGACCACAAAGCGTCATTACATTGATCTTATTTTTTTAACCCTGATTATTTTTTAATGCAGTTTGATGCAGAATAATTCCTGGCACTCATACAAACCCACACGTGAAGAGATTGTGTATGAATCTGCATATCACTGTAAATCAGAAAGTGCTGTATGACTAACAATATGCTGTCAAGTAAATTCGAGCGCAGTGTTTACCGCGGTGAGAATGTCCCTCATCAGAGGTGGCAGCTGAAAAACTGCGCCGCTAATCGCTCCGACAGATTGAAGGGACCGTGGGATGTTGTCATCTATTTCTCTCTATTTCTCTCTGATTTGTTTCTCTCTCATGGCCGCTGCTAAACTTAGACACTCAACAGGGGTTTTTCTGCACCTCCAGTCTTCCTGTTAACCACCGCACGTGTCCGTAATCGATGTGCCCTTTACTGCAAACTTTACAGTAACCCGTGGGTGACTTGAGGGGACATTTCTGAAGGTCTCAAGCCAGCAGATACCAGAATGATTGTGCTTAAATCACTTGGTTGACTGGAAGCTGAGCTTTAAATAATGATATAGAAAACGTGTGGATAAGAATGAGTGGTTAATATGTTGTGCGTTTCTGCAAACGGTACCTGCTTGCATTATGGCAGAAATAATTTAATGTGAAATAAGCGGTGAATCGCAGCACTTTGAATTTACAATTGAACTTAAAACATGTTTAAGCCCTAAAATTATATTAATATAAAAATATTTTGATTTCAAATTAAATAAACAGAAAATAACTAATAATGTCAGAAGAAATATATAAATAAAAAAATGTGAAAATATCAAAATAAAGGCTCATTCAAAATCTGAATATATTGTTAAGGTATCTAGATAATAGAAAAATAACACTAAATATGTACATATTTGGAAATATTTAGAGGTCATGTTACAGAGGTTATGATAAGGCAGTAATTTACAAATGATTTCCGTAGATTAATAAATCATTATCTCTCTCAAAATAAAAAATAATACAATTAAAGTTTAAAAATATGAAAAATATTACACTATAATATACTGTACATGCATATATAATATAGTATACATAATTCTACTAAACAAAAAATATTTAAAAAAATTTGACAAAATATTAAACAAACTATTTAATACTACAAATAAACAATAAAAACTAATAATATCAGAAAAAATAAATCTGATAGAAAGATAATATAATATAAATAATAATAATAATAATAATAACAACAACAACAATAATAATAATAATAATAATAATAATAATAATAATAATAATAATAATAATAATAATAATAATAATAATAATAATAATAATACATAAAAGACACTACATATGTATATATTTGGAAATATGTAAACAGAGAGGTCATGTATCTTACTTATGATAAGGCAGCGATTTACAAAGTAAATTTACAAAGGTTTTCAAAATAATATACAATTATGATTTTAAATAAAAATTTAAATAAAATATAATAATAATATTTTTACAAAATAAATAATAATACAAATAAAGTTTAAAAATATGAAAAATA
>NC_079440.1:60686540-60701540 GCF_903798145.1 Danio aesculapii
ATCAGTGAAGGAGGGAAAGAGAGAGAGAGAATTAGTAAAAAACAAACAAACGAGACACAATCTGCATCAAAGAGAAACTCAAAGCAGCAGCTGCTACAGTAGATGCAAATGTTCCCTAAACCGCAAGAGCATTACTGCAGTTTGAATATTGGATATTATTACAATGCAAATTGCAGAGGGCCAGAGATTAAGTTGCAATTATGGCCTGAAAGCATGCAGACCAGTGGAATGAGGCTATTTCAGGCGCTGCGCGCTGGGCCGTCCACAGCAGGGATGTACTTAGTAATATTAAATATAGTAGAAAATACTAGGTGGTGAGGCTGGTACCGAGTCTGTGTGTGTGTGTGTGTGTGTGTGTGTGTGTGTTTAAGTGAGCCAAATAAGACACACTGCAATAAGAGAGAACGATACAGTATGAGTGTAAATGTCAAACCTGTGGTGAAACCCAATACTCAGAAGAACAATGAAGATCCTCATATTATTATCCATTCATACAGTGTTAATAAGATATTACGCTTCAGTATTGTGATTTTTGTCTCTATATGGGAAAGAGGATTGAGTATTGTACAGTATGTGCTGTCAAACTTTTAATCGCATACAAAATAAAAGTTTGCAATTGTATAATATGCAGTATGTGTGTGCGTATGTAAGTCATAAGTCACTTTAAAAAGCAGCTAAATGTGTTCCTTGGATTATTTGTTGTAGGGAAAGTAACGTGAACGTTTGTGTAATGTTAATTAGCATATTTTTAAAGAGATGTTTTATAAACACATTTCAGGAGGAGCATGCGCAGATGTTTCAGCACTTCTAATACATCATTGACTATCATTCTATCCAATCAGCATTAGACTAAACCCCTATATATAACAAAAGTTGTCAGTGGAGGTTCTAGCTTAAATGGCACCCTGGGCGAATTATCCCATATACGCCCCACAACACCCCCCACCCCCACCAAGAAACAAAAAGAAAGAAAGGTATAGATCTGGTTATAGAAAAAGGACCATTATACATGTACATGCTAAAATAAAGTTGTTGTTTTAAGCCAACTTTGGGTCAAATATGGTTATTACTACTATTATTATTATTATTAATTTACAATTATTATTCTACATAAACGACAGAAAACAATCCAAAATGTAAGTAGAAAACATTGTAAAGGCAAAACTGCAGTGATATGCTACGATCACTTAAGAAATATTTTGCATGAATATTAATTAAGACAATTCTTTAGAACACAGAAATCTGTTTTATAGAGTTTTCTGTTCATCTTAGGGTGCATAAGGGTTCATCTTAGGGTTCATATTTCACATTTGTAGTTCGCTTCATTCGGTCCGGACCAAGGGCAATAAATGATACATTGTAGCATTTTCTGCCGTCTTTGGGTCGTTTTCACACCACACTGCTGGTTTTGGTCCGAACCAGTTGAAAAGAACCAAAGTCCACTGACAAAATCCACATCTCTCATTGCCCAGATGTTATTGAATATATTTCCTAAACTGCTTTTCGATTGGTCAGAATTCACGTGTGGGAAAATGCCAATGGAACTCCCGCAAGTAAACAAACCGGCAGACACAACATGTCGCTTTTTACCATGGAGCTACGACTGCGCTGGCTGATTGTATCCCTGCTCATAGTATACTATATAGTTCGAATACATCACTTTAGACAGACTATACATTTTGAGTATGAAGCTGCAGCTGGAAAATAATGCTTTAATGCATCGTAAGTCACTTCAGGAGGAGGCGTGAATTAATATTGCTAAACTGCGACATGGTCATCTTGCGGAAATATTACCGACGATCCATTAGGTAATGTTTTTCCCTCTCTCTCTCTGTTGGTAAAGCGCTGTCAACAAATATTTTTCCTCCACGTCCCATAATGCACAGCGCATCAGCCTACGGCAGCTCGATTAGTCCAAAAAGGCGCAGTACTACCTACTGTGTTGCTGTATATATATATATATATATATATATATATATATATATATATATATATATAGTCTTGCATATATTTATACACACAAAAATATACACAATACACACAAATCTATTCTGTAAATATGAACTTTTATGTTACTTTTGCATGCAATAATCACGATTAATCGTTTGACAGCACTATTTTATATGTAGCTGCATTATATTATTCATTCATTTGTTTTATGCAGCAGATGCCCTTCCAGCTGCAACCCATCACTGGGAAACTCATTCACACTCATACACTAAGGACAATTGAGTTAATCAATTCCTTTACAGCGCATGTGTTTGGACTGTGGGGGAAACCGGAGCACCCGGAGGAAACCCACGCCAACACGGGGAGAACATGCAAACTCCACACAGAAACACCAACTGACCCAGCTGAGACTTGAACCAGCGACCTTCTTGCTGTGAGGCGATCGTGCTACACACTGCACCACCGTTGACACCGTGACGCATTATATTGTATTATATTCATTTATTTTCCTTCGGTTTAGTCCCTTATTTATCAGAGGTTGCCACAGCGGAATGAATCGCCAACTATTCCAGCATATATCTTATGCAATGGATGCCCTTGCAGCTGCATCCCAGTACTCTGGAACTCTGTCTTCCTCCTTGCTGTGATCGTTAGATTCCTCGTTAGTCGCTTACACATTCTGTCTCATTATGTAAATAGGGGGAATTGTTTTTTGAGCTGTGTGTGAGTGTGTGCGTGTGTGTGTGGGGGGGGGGGGGGGAGAGAAAGAGTGTGTGTGGTTTATTAGGATAACACAAAATAGGGATGCAGTTTTTTAGTGTGTGTGTGTGTGTGTGTGTGTGTGTGTGTGTTTAAATAGGATAACACTAAAAAACAACGATGCAGTTTCTCAAGCTGTGTATGTGTCTCTCTCTTTCTGTGTGTGTGTGTGCGTGTGTGTGTGTGTGTGTGTGTGTGTGTACATATATGCGTGTGTGTGTTTTTTCTTGTGCATTTGTGAGTGTGTGTGAGTTGGTCTGTGTATGTGTGTCTGGTTGTGTGAGTGTGTGTTTAATTAGGATAACACAAAAATGGGGATGCAGATGAGTGTGTGTGTGTGTGTGGGGGGGGAGAGAAAGAGTGTGTGTGGTTTATTAGGATAACCCAAAATAGGGACACTTTTTCTGTGTGTGTGTGTGTGTGTGTGTGTGTGTGTGTGTGTATGTGTGGGGGGGAGAGAAAGAGTGTGTGTGGTTTATTAGGATAACACAAAATAGGGACACTCTTTCTGTGTGTGTGTGTGTGTGTGTGTGTGTGTGTGTGTGTGTGTGTGTGCGCGTGTGTGTGTGCATGTTTATATGCGATTCTGTGTGTGTTTTCTTGTGCATTTGTGAGTGTGTGTGAGTTGGTGTGTGTATGTGTGCGTGTGTGTGTATATGCGATTGTGTGTGTGTTTTCTTGTGCATTTGTGAGTGTGTGTGTGTGTGTATATGCGATTGTGTGTGTGTTTTCTTGTGCATTTGTGAGTGTGTGTGTGTGAGTTGGTGTGTGTATGTGTGTGTGTGGTTGTGTGTGTGTGTGTGTGTATATGCGATTGTGTGTGTGTTTTCTTGTGCATTTGTGAGTGTGTGTGAGTTGGTGTGTGTATATGTGTGTGGTTGTGTGAGTGTGTGTTTAAATAGGAAAACACTAAAAAACAGCGATGCAGTTTCTCAAGCTGTGTGTGTCTCTCTCTCTCTCTCTTTCTCTCTGTGTGTGTGTGTGTGTGTGTGTGTACACCTGCAGCACACTATCTTCACATCATCTAAGCTGATTTTACAGCACAAATCTGCATAAACCCATAGGAAACACATTCAAACAATGCAAAAGAGCTCCTATATGCCTTAACACACACTCTTTAACACACACCCTCTAACACACACCCTTCCATCAACACTCACAACAAAAACACACAAAAATGGACCCTGAATGAAACGGATTCATAACCTGATGTCTAATATTAATCAGCGAGGGTTTGATGAGTGAGTTTATGAAGTTAATTAAATAACTACACATCGCATTGATGAAACGCTTATTAATTAGCTGGATCCTACAGCGAGGACATTCCTGGACGGAGGTTTTGTCAGATTAAAGTCAAAAGGAGCGACGGACTGCTTTATTTCTGCAGGACGGCGATGTTTATCTGTGACATTCAGCTACTTAAAACTAATCTAAAGTGAAGGAGTGATCCGAGCGACGGCTTTTATTTCCCTCCGCCGTTGCATCAGCACTCAAATCTCTAAAGCACACGATGTTCCCACAGGCCTGTACGTCCAAAATAACCCTCGCTGGCTGGAGGACGGCCAGTTAATAACACTGTTTGTACAATCAACATATTGTTTTGGCCATGTGAAGATGAACGACCTGTTTAAAGGAGAGAGAGAGAGGATATGAGGAGAAATAAAAACAGTCAAGCTGCTGTGAAAATTCATTCATTCATTTTCCTTTCAGCTTAGTCCCTTTATTAATCAGGGGTCGCCACAGCGGAATGAACCGCCAACTTATACAGCATATGTTTTACACAGCGGATGCCCTTCCAGCTGCAACCTATCATTGAGAAACTTCCATACACACTCATTCACACACACACACACTATAGTCAATTTTAGCTTACACAATTCATCTATACCATGTGTTTGGGCTGTGGGGGAAACCAGAGCACCTGCAGGAAACCCACGCCAACATGGGGAGAACATGCAAACTCCACACAGAAATGCCAACTGACCCAGCCGAGGCTCGAACCAGAGACCTTCTTGCTGTGAGACGAACATGCTACCCACTGCACCACCGTTGTCGTGTATTATCATGCAACGTATATAATTATTATATAATAATTATATAATTATAAGGCAAGTCATTGTATAACAGTGGTTCATTCTGGAGACAATCCAAAACAAATATTGCTTAAGGAGGCTAATATTATTGACCCTAAAATAGGTTTAAAACAATTAAAAACTGCTTTTATTCTAGCCGAAATAAAACAAATAAGACTTTCTCCAGAAGAAAAAATATTATAGGAAATACTGTGAAAAATTCCTGAATCTGAAACAAAAATTCGCTGGAGGGCGGCTAATTTTGACTGTGTGTGTGCTTCTGCATTGGGGTAGGAGCCCGCCACATCCTGAAGGGGCCCCGGGTGTTAGGCAGTTGCTAAGGTGTTCTCATTAGTTTTACTATTATTTATTATCTATTTCTCATTATAGATGTAACAGTATTAAAGTTTCATATCACGATTATAATAAACCAATGTATCCCAGTTTTCAATTTCATCACAGGTTTCTTTAAGAGCCCCTATTATGGGATACTTGGAAAAGTCAGAATTATTAGCCCCCCTGTTTATTTTTTCCCTAATTTCTGTTTAACAGAGAGCAGATTTCTTCAACACATTTCTAATCATAATAGTTTTAATAACTCATCTCTGATACCTGATTTATTTTCTCTTTGCCATGATGACAGTAAATAATATTAGACTAGATATCCTTCAAGACACTTCTATACAGGTCCTTTTGACGTAAGATTATTTTACTTAACCCATTTTCAGATTGTTTTCAAGAAAAACTCACTTAATTTAGACTCATTATTTCTTAAAACAAGACAATATGTTTTGCTCGTTATTAAAAAGCTTCTTGATTTAAGAATTATTAGATATTAGTACTAGAATCAAGGCAGAAACTCCAAGTAAGAACGGCATTTTTGCAGTGTGCAGTCAGTCTGTAAGTGCACGTGCAGATCATCTCTTTCTGCGGTTGTCAAAAGGTTGTCACAGTCAGACTGAAAAAAAACTCAAGCCAATCACGTTACTTTCGCTTCAGATGCATCATAACACTACACTCAGAACAGCCAATCAGAGGTGAGTTTCAGTTCTCACCCACTAGTGCAGCTGTAAACGCGATGCTGACTGCATCACATGATTCAAACTGAAAGCACACTGAAAATGCCTTTAACACAATGCAAAAAATGCTAACGATCATTCTCAAAAACATGCACAGAGTTGAAATGATGCCCTTTGGGAAGAATGATTACAAATGAGATCTCTCTGTTTGTGCTACAGAAAATTAAGAAACTTCCACAGCTGCAGAAAGAGTCTAGTAATGATTTAAGAAGTGATCTGAAATAAGAAACATAACTAATGACGCCATTACAGCTATATTCAACTGCTCATAAGCATTGTGCAGCACAGAAGCCACAATTCTGTTCACACAATCAGCCAAATAAAAGCCAAAAACAAACTGTCAGTCATTTTTCATTGCATTCACGCAGAATGGAAGCGATAAACACAATTTTTTCATGAAAAAAAATGCTTTTCATACTTTGGGTTTTTCTTTTTTGGTTTCAATATTTTTATTATTGGACATTTTCGCAGGCATTCACTTGAAAATGCACTTTAAGAAAAAACAAACAAACATAAAACTTGCATTCTAACAATTAGACATCTGAAAATAAAAAATAAAAATAATAATAATAAAAAAACAACAACAAACAACACTCATAAAAATAATAATTAAACATAAAATAAATAAATAAACATGCATTCCCGCAACCAACCACCCACCAGTGCTATCCAACAATAAACGTAGGTACTAAAAGCATAGTAAACATATTAATCACAAGTTTGTAAAACGGAAATAAAAGGGGACCAAATTTTTTCAAATAACAAAGCCTCGTCTATTGGAGTATATCTGATTTTTTCCAGATGTAATATACCGGTTAATTCTGTCAGCCATATTTTAAGAGTTGAAACTTCTTTTTTCTTACAAAACAAAAGGATAGATTTTTTGGCGAGATTAACCCATATGAGACAAACTGTTGTTGTACCTGTGTAAGTCTCAAAAATTCTTCAGAAACTCCAAATGTATTTAATATAGGAGCTGGTTCAATCAGAATGTCTAATGTAACTGAAAAAACGTGAAATATTTTGTTCCAGAAGCGCTGTAATTTGGGACACATTACATAGGAATGGGACAGGTTGAAATCTACAGGGTTTTTTGTAAAATAAGCTAAATAATTTGCCAATGAGGCATGTAAAATCATATTGTTTTTGCTTTGAAATAATATTATTTTGCTTACCACATTGGCAGATTATTTAGCTTGCTTAAAAGAAAAACTCACTTAATTTTGACTCATTATTTCTGAAAACAAGACTATATTTTTGCTTGTCTAGAAAATCAGAATCAGAATTAGAAAGAGCTTTATTGCCAGGTATGTTCACACATACGAGGAATTTGTTTTCGTGACAGAGCTTCTACAGTGCAACAGAATTACAGAGACAGGACAAAAAACAGATAATAAATATATATTTTTTAAAAATAGAAGTAGTGAGTGCAAATATACAGATTGACAAGTGTGTGTACATGTTTATTACTATATACAACGTTATATGTGCAGCTGTTATGTGTAAATTGGCATGTAAAGTGTGCTTCTTGATTTAAGAATTTTTAGATATTTGGACTAGAAACAAGACAATAAACGCATGTAAGAAAGGCATTTTTGGAGTGTACGAGCAGAAAAAAAAAACATTAACTTATTTTCTGCATGATAACAAACTCATTTCGAAACTGTTAACAAGACTGATGGTAATTTCAATGCATTTTGTGCTGACATATTTATGTTATAATATAGAAAATCTTAGCAGAAAATAGCTGTTTCTACCTATTATTATGTGCAGTTTGGATATTGCATAAAACATGCTTAATGGAAATGTCAAGATGAGCAATTCTTTTTAAAAACAAGCATAAAAAAATAAGTTAAGATAAACTTTTAATTTGATAAGAAAAAACATTTGCATAAACTACAATGGCAACCCTGCACTGACAACAGCCACCGCTGTCACGATCACCAACGATCCAGCCCTTGCAGATCACTGGAGAACACTCACTGTCACCCGAACTATACATCTGCCTCCTGAATGGACTACATATCCCATCATGCACCTAACACACACCAGTTCCAGATCACCACTGATTGTGCAAACACAGCTGTAGCTCCTGGACTCTTTATACACCACACTTTCACACATACATTGTTGAGTCTTGTATCCTGTAAGTGAGCATGCCTTTAATCCTTGTTTTGTTTATTGTTAATGTTGCTTTACCATCTGTCCCGACCATTCGCCTGTTTATATCTATCATTCTCCAGATTACCTTCATGCTCTAGTCTGTTCCTGTACTGACCTCGCCTGTATGACCATCAAACAAAGCTGCATTTGGATCCTCACCTGTGTCGCGAGACCCCACTCTTTACAACCACGTTGCGTTCATTGCGTTTTGCCTTCGTCTTCTAACGAGCAACTCATTTATTACATTGCAGAGAATACTTTTACATTGCAGAGAAAATACATTATTAGCACATTTTCCGCATGCTAACAAACTTATTTAGAGACTTATCAACCGTTTCAAAACAGACTGATGGTAAATTCCATGCATTTTTGGCATATTTATGCTGAAATATAGAAAATCTATACTTTTTTTATGCACATTTTTGAATATTGCATAAAACATGCTTAATGGAAATGCCAAGATGCACAAGAAAATTGAGTTCAAATAAACTTTTCATCTGATAAGAAACATTTCTGCATAAACTACTTATGTTGAAACATAAAAAATCTTAGCAGAAAATGGCTGTTTTCTCCAGTGGTGTAGTCCTTGCTACACTCACGTATACTCAGTATACCTACTTTTTTCCACGAGCTGTTTGGGTATTACGACTTCTGAGGATCATACCCTCGGTATACTCACCTGGTGATTAAACGTCCCTAATTTATGTGTATTCGCGTCTCCTTTAACGGTATACCAAATGCTTTTTAACTCACATCTTAATTTAATGCAGTGTGTGCATTGTTGTTTAACTTGCGCCATTGCGTATTAAAAAAAAAAATCCTATTATAACTTATATTATGATAGTGAAATATGTAAATTAGCCTTTAAGTTTTTAATATGTTTATATTTATGCTATTATGATTTTTTTTTAAAAAGTGGCAGTTTTATTTAATATCTGGATAAAAATGTACTTGAGTATAGGCTAGTATTTATATATATATATATATATATATATATATATATATATATATATATATATATATATATATAGGCTCATATACATTTAAATACAGCTCAATATACTCAGCCAATCTCCGGGTCGCTATTACCTAAGCAAAAATCACTGAATTGGGATTAAAATGAATACATTTGTTTAAATATTTGTCCTTTTTAAATGAATAGTTCACCCCAAAAAATTAAAATTGTCATCATTTACTCAATCTTTACTTGTTCCAAAGCGGTTTGTCTTTTTTATTCTGTTGAACATATATTTATATATAGCTAATGAATCAAAGAAACATTGACATTCGTTGTTTCTTTGCCTACTTTTAAAATTTGGATTGGGTGGGTAATAGTACACCACCTTTTTTTTTAGGACTGCACCACTGGTTTTCTCCTTTTCTCCTAATTGTATGTGCATTTTGGAATATTGCATTACAAATTCATAATGGAAATGCCAAGATGCACAAAAAAGTGCATAAAAACTGAGTTACAATAAAGTTTTTATCTGAAAAGAAACATTTCTGCATAAACTACAACGGAAACCTTGCACCATCAAAGGCCACAGCAAAAATACATTTCTTACTTAGATTTTTTGCTTTATTTCTAATGCAAATATCTAAAAATTCTTAAATTAAGAAGCATTTTCTAGGCAAGCCAAAGAGAATTGTTTTGATTTAGGAAATAATAAATCATAATGAAGTGAGTTTTTCCTTAAAAAAAGCAAAAATATCTGCCAATGGGGTCAGCAAAATATGTTATATTTCCTTTTGACATAAGATTATTTTGCTAGTAATAAAAGTAAGAAAAGCATGTATGTGGTCTACAAGCGGCAAAAAAAACATTAATACCCATCATAAACTCATTTCGAAACCGTAAACAACAGTTCCAAAACAGACTGATGGTAAATTACATGCAGTTTTGGCATATTTATGTTGAAATATAGAAAATCTATACTATTTTTATGCACATTTTGGAATATTGCATAAAACATGCTTAATGAAAATGCCAAGATGCACAAGAAAATGTTTTCTTTTCATCTGATAAGAAACATTTTTGAATAAACTACTAATGTTGAAATATAGAAAATCTTAGCAGAAAATGGCCGTTTTCTCCTAATTGTATGTGCATTTTGGAATATTGCATTACAAATTCATAATGGAAATGCCAAGATGCACAAAAAAGTGCATAAAAACTGAGTTACAATAAAGTTTTTATCTGAAAAGAAATATTTTTGCATAAACTACAACGGAAACCTTGCACCATCAAAGGCCACAGCAAAAATACATTTCTTACTTAGATTTTTTGCTTTATTTCTAATGCAAATATCTAAAAATTCTTAAATTAAGAAGCATTTTCTAGGCAAGCCAAAGATAATTGTTTTGATTTAAGAAATAATAAATCAAAATGAAGTGAGTTTTTCCTTAAAACAAGCAAAAATATCTGCCAATGGAGTCAGCAAAATATGTTATATTTCCTTTTGACATAAGATTATTTTGCTAGTAATAAAAGTAAGAAAAGCATGTTTGTGGTCTACAAGCGGCAAAAAACCCCATTAATACCCATCATAAACTCATTTCGAAACCGTAAACAACAGTTCCAAAACAGACTGATGGTAAATTTTTTTTAACATGCATTTTTGACATATTTATGTTGAAATTTAGAAAATATAAAGCACGCTTAATGGAAATGACAAGATGCAAATGTACTGTAGTTAAAATAAACTTTTCATCTGATAAGAAAGTTTTTGCACAAACTACAATGGAAACCTTGCACCTTCAAAAGCCACTGCAAAAAAAAAAACAGACTGATGGTAAATGCCATGCATTTTTGGCATATTTATGTTGAAATATAGAAAATCTTAGCAGAAAATGGCTGTTTTCTCCTACTTTTATGCGCATTTTGGAATATTGCATTAGAAATTCATAATGCAAATGCCAAGATGTGCATAAAAACTGAGTTAAAATAAACTTATCCTCTAATAAGAAACATCTTTTGCATAAACTTTTAATGGAAACCTTGCACCTTCAAAGGCCACTACAAAAATTAGTTTCTTATTTAGAGACTTTGCCTTGTTTCTACTGCAAATACCTAAAAATTCTTAAATCAAGAAGCATTTTCTAGACAAGTCAAAGATATTGTTTTGATTTAAGAAATAAAAAAGTAAAATTAAATGAGTTTTTCATTAAAACAATCAAAATAATCTGCCAATGGTGAAAGCAAAATTATATTAACCACCATTGGCAGATTATTTGACTTATTTTTAGAAAAAACTCATTTATTTTTGACATATTATTTCTGAAAACAAGACAATGTTTTTTACTTGTCTAGAAAATGCTTCTTGATGTAATAGTTTTTTAGATATTTGGACTAGAAAACTAAGCAAGAGAAGCATTTAGCTTGTTAAAACCCTGTAAATATCCTTAACTCAACATTTCAGCTATACAATATTCCTCTAATAATTAGACTGTACGCTTGGCAACAGGTTTCTGTCGCTCAACCAATCGCAACGTTCCTCTTCCTTTCCCGAGTATTTAGAGTTATGTCACCGCTCCATACACAGTAATGACAAAAAAAAGAGACCGCATTAAAATAATCTTCCGTTTGCAGGCCAGACAAAAGAAGGAAAGTGATTTCTTAACATGAAAGCAATCTACTTACAACCATCTGCTCGTCGTCGAAATCAAAAGTGCTGCTTCCAGAGAAAAGCCGTCCAAACGCTCGCTGCCAAACACACATTTGAGACGTGATGTAGTTTGAAGAAGCCAAGTCGCAAAACAACAAAAAAAAAAACATTGTTCTCGCAAGTTAAGACAAACTCATTTGGATGCTAACAGACAGACAACAGACCAGTGAAACTTATTATACTGAATCCGGTCCAAATCCGGCACACACCCAACAAATAAATAAACAAATACACATTTCAATTAGAAGTGAAAAGAGTTTAGCAGCCGTATGGCATATGAGGGAGAAATAATTGATGATTTACACATCAGGTGTGCATAAGCCTGTCATGATAATCAATATGTGGACTTATCACACGACACATGGACATGACCTCAATCACTTTTGGTGATGCGAGATATACAGTTAAAGTCAGAATTATTAGCCCCCCTGAATCATTAGCCCTCCTGTTTATTTTTTCCCCAATTTCTGTTTAAACAGAGAGAAAATTGTACGACACATTTCTAAACATACAACCTATTCTCACCCTGAAGGCGACAAAATCTGAAGTATGGTCAAGCACCTTGCGTGTCAGTATAAGGATGCCGAAGGTGCCCCTTGGCATCACTATACTGACGCCAAAGGAATTCCATTGCTTTCAATGGGTTGCCTCAGGCGTCATATGGAGACGTTCAAAGCCTCGTATAATTACCAATAGATGTCAACGCAGTATTTTAAACCTGGTTTACACCTATTATCGCAGTTTTTTATTTAAAAATATGTGATTTTTGTTTTGTTTATGAAAAGCGTTTGTAGAGGGTCGAGACAACTGTAAATGAGAATATACCTCGGTCAACGTGACTTCGGTCAACGGTGAGTTTAACATCGCTCAGCTATTGGTTAAAATGCATCACCGGTGAGTTCACAGATGAGCAGCAAGACAAACATAATAGTTTTTATAACTCATTTCTAATAACTGATTTATTAAAGTGCTTAAAGTGACATTTAAAGGCTTAACTTGGTTAATTAGGTTAACTAGGCAGATTATGGTAATTAGGCAAGTTATTTTATTAAAAAATAAATAGCTTAAAGGGGCTAATAATTTTGACCTTAAAAAGGTTCATAAAACATAAACATTTTTATTCTAGCTAAAATAAAACAAATATTCTCCGGAAGAAAAAATATTATCATATTTACTGTGAAAATTAAACATATTTAAAAATATTTACTGTGAAAATTAAACATAATAAAAATATTTACAGTGAAAATTAAACATATTTAAAAATATTTACTGTGAAAATTAAACATAATAAAAATATTTACTGTGAAAATTTCCTTGCTCTGTTAAACATCATTTGGGAAATATTTAAAAAAGGAAAAAAAATTAAAAGGGGGGATAATAAATCTGATTTCAACTATATATATATATATATATATATATATATATATATATATATATATATATATATATATATATATATAAATATATAATATTTTATATTTATTTTAATCGAAAATTGTCCGCAAATTTTGGGGAATTCTGGGATAAAAATCACAAAAAAATTGTGAAAAACTAGGGGGTCTGTGTTATAAAGTAATTTCTGGAGGATCACATGCTATGATTGATCGCGGCTGGTCAATCAAACCAATCAGATCAACCCAAGCATACAATAAATAGCCTGTTTTGCCTTACTGTACCTCCCTTATGATGCCAAACCTGCTAATAGTATCAAGCAATAGCTAAGTGTGAACTCTGGAACAGTCAATTTGATCAATGTAAATAGAGATGACTCGCAAGTTAATTTGATTCAACAAAAAAATTGAAGTCAACAATTCTTTTTTTTTACAGTGACTAGCAATAACACAAGGCACAGCATTTACAAAACTAAAAAAGCCATTAGAAAACCATTCAAAAAGGCGGAGAAAAACGCATTCGGTGAGATCGGCCACTCATGTGCTCAATACCGGCCGGAACTACTTTATCTGTGTTATATCGGAAAATAACGGCACACCTCAGAATGCTCATCAGCCAATCAGAATCAAGCATTCGACAGCCATGTAGTATCAGAACACTCAAAAATTGACATTTGATGCTCGTTCAACCTGCTTATTTAAAATGAGCTGAAACAACACTTGAGTTTTTAATTGTTTTGTGTTCAATCCACTTACATTTGTTACAAGTTAACTTAATGGATTTGTGTTGTACCAGCATTGTTTTTACAGTGAAGTACAGTATGTAACTTCAGTGTGTGTGTGGCAAGACAGATGAAACTACAGCATAACGACTATATTTGACTTTTAATTTGTCTCACAGCAGAAGAGATTACGCTGAAAGCCTGTAAAGCAAAAAATAGGTGAACTATATTTCTGTACGCGGATGTCTAATACCTTTGTAACTGGTCAGACATTTATTGGTGTATCCAGGGCATTAGGCTGGCGACAGCGCTAGTGACAGTTTTAGCCTGTGAGACCTTCTGATCCACAGTGTGTGTGTGTGTGTGTGAAAGAGAGTGTAATGATCTCATGGGGTTTATTTTCCACAGCAGATGTCTCGTGTTGAACAACACAGTAAATTGGCGTCCATGCTGACAGACAGATCAACATGTACTGAAAACATGAGAGACACGTAAACACACGCAAGCACGCACGCACACACGCACACATACACAAATTCAAATGTTATAATTGAATCTCAGGCAATTAAATGTGATTAAAACAGGTTCAGTTCAGGGACAAATGTGTATCCGCAAGTGTTATCAAATTAACCCACTGGTGCTCCTTATTTGAGAACTACACTGGTGGTCTTAGCCAATCAAAAATGGATGAATGCCTGTAAAATACCCGCTGTTTTTATCAGTACAATCAATCAAATTTGTTTAAGTTTAATAATATTTTTTTCAATTTTATTTTTAATTTTCAGAGGATTTTGTGCTAATAATTAATATTTATGCAGTAATTAACATCCATTTTCCTCCCCTTACAAACAATGGAAATTTTGACATTTTTATTTTATTTTATTTTTATATAATTTTTATTTTATTTATTTTTATTTATTTTTGTTTATATTTATTTATTTAATTATTTATTTATTGAGTAATTTTATTTTATTTTATTATTTTTTATTTATTTATTTTTTTTAATTTTAAAAATGTATTAATTTTTTTTTTAGAATTTTTATTTTATTTTATTTTATTTTATTTTATTTTTTTTATTTATTATTTTATTTTATTTTATTTTTCAATATTTAATTTTATTTTTCAATATTTTATTTCATTTTTCAATATTTTATTTTATAATTTAATTTAACTCAATTTAATTTAATTTAATTTAATTT
>NC_079440.1:60706540-60709040 GCF_903798145.1 Danio aesculapii
TAATGTAGTGTTTACCTTTCAAACCACTGAAGAGGAAGTCCTGATGGCAACACACACACACACACACACACACACACACACACACACACACATACTCGGGGCAAAGGTGAATATAACAAAACCTGGCGAGATCAGGAAAGTACTTCAGTGCAAAGCTAACAGAGAAATTCAAAATAAATGTATTTGATGCCTAAATAGGTGGCCTACGTAGGGAGCACATTAGGTTTTAGAACACAAACTCAGGTCTGAGGCTTTCACTGGGTTTGTGTTGTTTAAAATTGCATCATTTAGTGTATAAAGGCCCATCTATTGACTAAATATAATGCACTAGTTAGTGTTCACACCGTTCAGCTGTTTTCGTTTCTGTCAGTGTTTCATTTTTGATTGTTTGGCACCTTCTAGTGTCTAAATAATGGGCAAGTGAGTGTTTACTCCATTCAGCCAGTTTTGTTTCCGTCAGCTTAGCGGTTTTGACTGTTTGTCGCCATCTAGTGACTAAATATTATCTGCAGGTTAGTGTTTACTCCATTCAGCCAGTTTTGTTTCTGTCAGCTTAGCGGTTTTGACTGTTTGTCGCCATCTAGTGACTAAATATTATGTTTAGGTTAGTGTTTAATCCATTCAGCCAGTTTTGTTTCTGTCAGCATTGTGTTTTTTGAGTGTTTGGTGCCATCTAGTGACTAAATATAATGCACTAGTTAGTGTTCACACCGTTCAGCTGTTTTCGTTTCTGTCAGTGTTTCATTTTTGATTGTTTGGCACCTTCTAGTGTCTAAATAATGGGCAAGTGAGTGTTTACTCCATTCAGCCAGTTTTGTTTCCGTCAGCTTAGCGGTTTTGACTGTTTGTCGCCATCTAGTGACTAAATATTATCTGCAGGTTAGTGTTTACTCCATTCAGCCAGTTTTGTTTCTGTCAGCTTAGCGGTTTTGACTGTTTGTCGCCATCTAGTGACTAAATATTATGTTTAGGTTAGTGTTTAATCCATTCAGCCAGTTTTGTTTCTGTCAGCATTGTGTTTTTTGAGTGTTTGGTGCCATCTAGTGACTAAATATAATGAGCAGGTTAGTGTGTACTCCATCAGCTGTTTTCATTCCTGTCAGCTTTGTGTTTTTATATGTTTGGCGCCATCTTCTGTCTGAATAATGTGCAGGTTAGTGTATACTCCATCAGCTGTTTTCATTCCTGTCAGCTTTGTGTTTTTAAATGTTTGGCGCCACCTTGTGTCTAAATAATGCGCAGGTTAGTGTATACCCCATTCAGCTGGTTTGAATTAAAGAACTAATAAACTATTGCGGCAAATAGTTATGTAGTAAGTGAGGATAAAGTTTTCACAGACTCATTTCTGGCTGCTGAGAAACCTGTCAGGCTTTATTCTGAGATAACAACCTCCTCGATGTTTATTAACCCTAACCGAACGCACACCCTATTTATATATTTTTAAGAATATATAATGATATATAGAATATATAGGGTATTGAATGAAACCAAGAGAGAGCAAGAGAGAAAAGCCCAGAGAGAAAAGCTGAAAAAGAGATAGAACAACGTCAGAACAACTGTCCTGGATGTGCTTTTTATCGTTAACCTATTATATATGCTCTTTAGATATATGTGAGAATATATAGTGATATATAGAATGTACAATGTAATGAATGAGAGAGAGACACACATACAGAAAAAGAGAGAGAGAAAAAAAAACTGAAAGAGAACGAGAGCGAGAGAGCGAGGGACTCCTTCATTCAGCTCTTGCCAGTTGTATAATGAGAGTGTCAGTGTTGGTTAGCGTGTCTGTCGACTGCTCGCTCTCTCCGGCTGCAGACAGCCCTCATTAGCCCAGTAATGGCATGCCGTAGGGCCTATCACCACAGAAAGGTAAAGAGAGGGAGACACACACACACACACACATGCATGGCGTATTTTACAGTAAAATGAAGTCCTGAGGCAGCAGGAGAGAGAGAGAGAGCCGTATAAAGGCCAGTGAGACAGATGTCTGCGCTCTGCCCCGAGGGATGCCGGCGCTACACTCTATTAGCACATAATAAGATCAGCGGCAACATGACAGCATTACACCCGCCCACAAATTAAAAACCAACAAACTGCTGCGTAAATGAATTAGCAGCCCCGCGCGCGCGATTGCATCTTTTAAGTGTTTACACAAATGACGTGATTACAGCCCGTTTGTCACATCGGTTAGCGGTTCAGCGCTCGGGCACGACTGATGATCATACGGTCAATCGTGAACACGTGCGACTCCGACTGAAATGACTCTTTAATTAATCTTGGTTCAGGGAGACGAATGTGGGAAAAGATGGTTGCATGTGTAATTCAGCTAATTATTTACTGGCCCTCTCTTAGATACTGGCTGTATAGATGATGACTCTCTGGAAAAACAAAGAAATGTGTGTTCAAAAAACAGAGAGTTTGGTTTAAACTGTGACAAATGCAATACATCTGAAATAAAGAGAATGTTTAAAGGGCACCGATGGTAAAAAATCAACTT
>NC_079440.1:60714040-60719040 GCF_903798145.1 Danio aesculapii
ATAAATAAATTAGTCAATGAATGAATCAATGAATCAGGCAATGAATGAATGAATTAATCAGGTGATAAATTAATGAATACGTCACTGAATAAATCAGTCAATGAATCAATTAATGAATCAGTCAATGAACAAATGAATAAATCATGAATGAATCAGTTGATGAATGAATAAATCAGTCAATGAATGAATGAGTGTGTGGATGTGAATGTGTGCATATGTGTACATGCATGTGTGAGTGTGTGCATGCCTTGCTTTGAATTGCATTTAACTTAAGAGAGAGAGAGAGAATATGTGTGTGCGTGTGTGTGTGTGTGAATGAGCCTGTGAGTGTGTATGATAATAAGTGTGCATGCCTGTGTGTGTATATGTGCATGCGATACGTGTTTGTGTGCGTGTGTGTGTGTGTGTGTGTTTGTGCTGGCGAGGAGAGAGTTAAAGCTCTTATCTGGATGCAGCAGAAGACATTCCTCTCGGAGGCCACAGTTTGCTAGTTTCCTGCATTCTGCCCAGTGCCCTATTTTTACCCTGTCTTTACCCTCATACCCTCCACAGCTTTTTCCTCCACACACACAAGCACTTCCTGCCATTCACACACACAGCTACTGTGTTGTTGTAAGGGTTTGTGACCTGTGCCAGAGACACACACCTTCACCGCGCCACCGGAAATGTTGTGTGTACAGAACGGCTCTCATCAGATCACACACACACATGTTTGATTTCAGTACATGCGATACGGTGTGGCATTCACTACTGTAAACTAACCTGCTAAATGAACTTGGCCTCTGAGATGAAACGTCCTTTCACAGCTCGCTTCTGAGAGCATCAAGGTCTCCTTTTCATACTGTACGCCACAAATCTACTGTTCTCACCGAGCGCCAGCGCTGTGTGATTTATGAAAGATAAATGATACAGTATTCCTGAAGAGACCCATCATGATTCAATTCAGTGAGTCACTTTGAACGAATGAGTGAATCAGATTACTGACTTCAAATTCTGATTCAGTTCTCTGATCAATCTTTGAACTATATAGTAGTTAGGACCTAATTTGTTCTACTAACTGAACTCATTCATTCATTCATTTTCCTTCAGCTTAGTCCCTTTATTCATCAAGAATCGCCACAGTGGAATGAACCACCAACTATTCTGGCATTTGTCCAGTGGATGCCCTTTCAGCTGTATTCCAGTACTGGGAAACACCCATACACACTCATTATATGTAAATATATATCACTATATATTCTCACATATATCTAAAGAGCATATATAATAGGTTAACGATAAAAAGCACATCCAGGACAGTTGTTCTGACGTTGTTCTATCTCTTTTTCAGCTTTTCTATCTGGCCTTTTCTCTCTTGCTCTCTCTTGGTTTCATTCAATACCCTATATATTCTATATATCATTATATATTCTTAAAAATATATAAATAGGGTGTGCGTTAGGTTAGGGTTAATAAACATCGAGGAGGTTGTTATCTCAGAATAAAGCCTGACAGGTTTATCAGCAGCCAGAAATGAGTCTGTGAAAACAACCGTCCTGGATGTACTTTATCCCCACTTACTACATAACTACTTGCCGCAATAGTTTATTAGTTCTTTAATTCAAACCAGCTGAATGGGGTATACACTAACCTGCGCATTATTCAGACACAAGATGCCGCCAAACATATGAAAACACAAAGCTGACAGGAATGAAAACAGCTGATGGAGTATACACTAACCTGTGCATTATTCAGACAGAAGACAGCGCCAAACATTTAAAAACACAAAGCTGACAGAAGCGAAAACAGCTGATGGAGTATACACTAACCAGCGCATTATATTGAGTCACTAGATGGCGCCAAATTAAAGTATTTAATTGCAAGCTGCACAGGAGTATTTGTAGGAAAATTCCAAAAAGTCCAGATCACGCTTCATGTAGACATTTTGTAAACGTCCTACTGCATTTATACCAAAACTTAAGTTTGATTATTAATATGTATATTTAAGAACTTAACTGAGAGCACCTCTTACTTGCTTACTCAATATTTAATTTGCTTTAGCCCGCAGATTCCAGAATTTCAAATAGTAGCATTATAGTCAACTATTGTCCTATTCTAGCAAAATAATACTTCAATGAAAAGCTTATTTCAGTCTGCTTTTCAGATGATATATAAATCTCAACTTACAAAAATGGACCCTTATGACTGGTTTTGTTGTCCACGTTTATGGCTTGTTTCCACTGAGTGGTACAGTACGGTACGGTTCGGGTTGGTACGGGTCACCTTTATCAGGCTTGTGTTTCCACTACCAAGGGTACCCTTTTGGTGGGCGTGGTGTATGAAGAAGTCGACACGTCATTTTCACTCGAGAAAATGTCTACTGTACAGCTGTAAAGGTCGCTCACATATCATATGAGAAGCACTTCTCACTAAACAGATGCTTCATACACTTAAATACTTGTGTAAAAATGTTCATTACTAACTTTTCAATGAACATGAGTTGATTATAACTGCAGATCAATGATCAAAATTGCCTACTGTAACGTCTGTAATTATATTAAAGAAATAAATGCAACATATATAAACACATACAGCCCCTTACAGTCTCTGATATGCTACCACTTACAGAAGAACTACATATAGCAGACATTTAGTGCTTATTTAGGTTCAAAAACAACACGAAATACAGCCTACAGTCAGTGTAAACCTCTCATCTGTGTCTGTAATCTTCAGCAGCATGGGTAGCTTCTGTTAGAGAGTAATTCTGTCATTCTGAGTTCATATTAGTCCAAAAGGTGAAGATAACAATAGTTAAACATGGCAGTGTGTTCACGTTTGCTGAAAAATAATGTGCTCTTTTTTTTCCGGCTTCTCCTTTGTTTCTTCGCGCTTCACTCTCGCGTTTGTCAGTGTCTGACAGGATCGGCTTTCAAAAGCACATCAATAATCAAGCGCAGGTTATTATCATCAGCTCAACAAGTTGTTATTTCAGATATAATGTTAGATGCGCGGCGAGCGCAAGCAAGAAAGCGAAACCGCTCGCGCCTCAGACTGGCTGGTAAAAAACTACGCAGCATAGGGTAAATCTGCTCTTCTTCTTGGCTTTGTGGCTGTTCATCCAGACGACGACGAGGTTTGTTTGAGCCCAGATCGACCATGGCTCATTATTATATGTATTTATAATTCCACTGTAATCTCTCGCTGTGTATTTAAACATGGCGGGTCTTTTGTTTTCATTCTGGCTCGTTGCGTAAGCGAATGACGTATCTCTGTAAACCAATAGCGTCTAGCTGCGCATCTAGCTCCGCCTTTTGGTACCCTTTCTCGTGTTTTGGTACCCTTTCGAAAGGGTGGCGAAAAGGTGGTACAGTACGGTTTGGTATGGAAACGGCCATAAAAGCGTACCAAACTAAACCGTACTGTACAGTACCACTCAGTGGAAACGGGCCATTACCTAATGTTTTACTAGCCTTCAGATAACGCTGTAAATGAACCAAATTGGGAAATATTCATTTATTAATTTTCTTAAACCCTTATTTATCAGGGGTCACCACAGCGGAATGAACCACTAACTATTCCAGCATATGTGGTATGCAGCAGATCCTTCCAGCCGCAGCCCAGTACACTGGGAAACACCCAAACACACTCATTCAAACACACACACACTCATACACTACGGCCGATTTAGTTAATTAATTCCCCTATAGCGCATGTGTTCGGACTGAAACCCACCCGGAGGAAACCCACGCCAACACGGAGAGAATATCCAAACTCCACTCGGAAACGCCAATTGACACAGCCGGGACTCAAACCAGCGACCTTCTCACTGTGAGGCAACAGTGCTAACCACTGAGCCACCTTAACTCAACAACTGAAATAAAAGGCAGAAAGCGTGATGTGTGTATCCTGGAAAGCGTTTGATTAAACACACACACTTTCAGCTTGGCGTCTTTGGGTGGAAATAGATTGAGCTCTCAGTTCCCCAAACGTGATTTCCTCCAGCGCCGTCATTATTAACTCACATTTCAGATCAGCTTGTGTTTCTATTGACTTTCTGTGTGTGTGTGTGTGTGTTGTGGACAGATGCAGTAAGATGATGCATAATGCTAATGCATGGCTTTTAATAAAGCACTGTGGCTTTACTGCGGTGAAACGATGATATCAGATGGCCTTGGTGAATGGATCTGTAGATGTTCATTGACCTGCAGTGATGGAGATATTTCAGAAAGGAACGCTCAGGATTTGATATACTGAGTGTTTTTATTTAAGTCTGAACTGCGACCACTGATTTATTTGGCAGTCACCGCTACTTTCACATTCATGCAGCTTTTAACCATCGCTCTTCTCCTTTTCATTCCCACAACAACGCCACAAACACACTTCAGCAAATCTAATAGCAGAGTGATTTTAGAGAACTGACAGAAAGCAGCAAGAAAACACCCATACACACTCATTCACACACACACACACACACTCATACACTACGACCAATGTAGTTTCCCCCGCAGTCCAAACACATACGCTATAGGGGAATTGATGAACTAAATCGGCCGTGGTGTATGAGTGTGTGTGTGTGAATGAGTGTGTATGGGTGTTTCCCAGTACTGGGTTGCAGCTGGAAGGGCATCCGCTGCGTAAAACATATGCTGGAATAGTTGGCGGTTCATTTCACTGTGGCGACCCCTGATTAATAAACTAAGCTGAAGGATATTTATTATTTGCAGAAACACATGCGTTTGTCATTGCCATGTAAGAGCTGACGTGCATGTGTGTGTGTGTGTGTGTGTGTGTGTGTGTTACTGTAACTACTTGGCTGTGTGTTTGTGCGAGAGCCACCTGGTGAGCTGTTATTAAGAGAACACTGGGGTCATTGTGTGTGTGTGCGTGTCTGTGTGAGCGTGTGTGTGTGCATGTGTGTATACAGGCCACAATGTACAAGACATCTGGAGGGCCTCAAACAGACAAGCATATCTACATACAACTGAAAAGATACACACACTCAAACACACACATACACACAT